>NC_143556.1:116275000-116407500 GCF_054136105.1 Typopeltis vanoorti | reverse complement strand
ACCTATTATTCAATATGTGATAAAAGTTTAATCGTTGTTAGTTATACTGAGTCTGCTTGCTCTCCGAAAGGTTGCTTTATCGAAATTAGAACATCGGATGTGCCCAGATTTTGAAAGAATAAAAAATGTTTGGGGAGGAGGAATATTCAGGTTATTTCAATGATATGGAACTAATCAACGATTATGGCCGTTTGCCTCTGTATATTTTCGAGTAAAAAGGGTTTAAAACAAATTCAGAGTAGTCCCATCCAAGAAATCTGCGTTGAATGATTGCAGCAGAAATAAGCCGTCACCAAATTTCAAACAAATTAAGATTCGGTAATCCAACAGGAAAAGAATAATACTCATTCTTTCTTTACAACAAAGTTCTCGTAGCCTTTATGGCTCGGTTAAGTTTTGGTACATCAATTAACCACTCATAAATTTTCCATTTGCTTCTTGACTACTAAGTGTTTCAATTTTCGCTTGTTAAGTTTGCTAGTTGTTTGTGATAATCTGCATTATTTGATTGTAAATTAAGTTAATCTGACTGAGTTTTTCTTAGCAGTTTACTGCAATAGAGAATTTCTAAAATTAATCCATAAATCAATAGACTCTTTTAAGCATGACTTGCATCAGTTGTGCCATCGATTCCTTTTTACCGTTATTCTCTCGTTTCTTTAGTATTCACATCACATGTTAAACATCGTTGGCTCATGAAACTTTTGAAGACTTTATTTAATTAATTGGTAATGTCAAACGCTCAAATGATTAATCGGAGATTGGAATTAATTTATTCTGTATCTTTTATTATACAATTATCTTTGCCTTTATTCTTTCAAACTCTAGCAAAAACCGTCGCTGGCACGTACTTGAATATGTAAATTTTTAAAATTACTAGTATTTAAATGGAATGTTTAACACTCGAGGATAAGTATCACGTTTGGATTACGGACTTTCTTATGGGTGAGGTACTCTCTTTTTAATTTCGCGAAACGGATAAATTAAATAGTGAACACGCAAATGATGACAATGAACATCGATTCGAGTTTGATCCTGGATATGTCTTGAATCATGTCGGATTCAAGACATATCCAGACACAATCTTAAAATTATTACAATTTATTTATTTTATTTTATTTTTGAAACAGAAGCATAAATATAGTTTATCCTTCTGTTTTCCGAAACATATCGATATTCCTATAAAATCACGAAAATATAATCTATTAAGAATTTAATTATTTACATTTTTAAAAATCTCAAGTTGATTATATTTCAGATTAGTTAGTCATATATAACATGTGCATATGCACATATAATCAAATGATGACATTGATGTAATTATGTCTTTCGAGTGATTGTAATCTTCAACACTCCGGGGGAAAAAAAAAGACACATTTCGTTTTTAACGTAAATCGAACCGAATTTTCCAACCTATAGGCACTCGTCCTGTTGAACTGTAACCATCCAAGGATCAATTAAAGCGATGGTGAAGGAATCATTCTATAAAAACATCAATGAACCCTGAGTAGCATCACCTTTTAACTGAAGAATTCTATCCTCAGTTCGACTTCTGGTTAGAATATGAAAACTTCTACATGATTGTGTTTTTACCCTCAAATGCTGTTCCCTCAAAAACACATTTGTGTTTTAATAAGTTCAATAGCTTTTTATTGTAATCTTATATTTTTACAAAACTAAAAATTAAAAGTCTAGCGGACGTAGACCCAAAACTACTCGTCATTTTGTAAACGTTTTGTAGCTTTTTGATACGCTCACCAAAAGTATCATCGCTCGACAAAGCTCCATGAATAATGCAAATTTGCTACTGATCTAATAATAGTTCTATCGAAAATAATGAAAATTTCGGAACTAAATTTAACCCTAAGAAATTTCAATCGTATTATAAAGAACTATAAGAGTGCGTTCCTCATTATAGAATTTCCAATCATTTGGTCATGTAGATATGTTGTGGTGCAATAATTTTTATTGTGATTATTTACAAACAACTTCTGGAGTTAAATACTCGTGATGGGGGGGGGGGGGGTTAGTGTTTAACAATCTCACAGGCATTGTAGCTGTCGAATGACAAAATTTTGGGTTCGACTGTTAAGATAGAACTGGTGCTACTAAGCAAGAATACTATTTTGAAACGCGACTTCATTATTATTGCGTGCTTTCATTTCTTTACTCGTTTGCATAAATAATCAGTTTTGCCGGTCGCGTCTAAGGAGCATAAGGCAAAAGCAATTATCCCTTTGTCTCTCCGTTTCTGTTTCAAGTTTGGCTCTAATTTCCCATTTCATTTCGTGTTTAATGTGCAGCATTTTATGAAGAACATGAAAGAAAAAGAGTTCCCTTTGTTTGTCATAATCATCGATTAGTCTTATCCAAATGAAACATTTATCATTATACCTGGGGTTGATGAACAGTACCTCACAGTATTGTCGGGTCGTCATTAAGTACACAACTAGTTCAGACAGCGAACAAGGCATTTTTGTAGCCTTTTCCTTATTAAATAATTTTTTCTTACCTCGGATTTCTCATAAGTTTTCAGAAAATAATTGCATCGATCTGTGAAAGTAGTAATTAGGTCTCGTCGTACGAGACTAAACTCTCGCGAATCCTTACCTGGTGTTTCCGACAATGTATGATTTAGAAATGATTTACAACCAAGTTCTAAAGAAAATGGTTTCTGAAGAAAGCAACAAAATTATATTGAAAGCGAAGACAGATGTCTGTAGCATATGCGATTGTACTCTGTCATGGTAACGCCACAGTCGCAAACTTTTTCACGATGTACTATAAAAACACTTTTTTTTCAGCATAAAAAAATACTAAGATTTATTTTATGATTACATTAAAAAAGGGCAACTCGGGTGATGTCTGCCACGTTGATATTTACCGATAGATAAAATATAAATTCCGGATATTTCTAATACTTATTAAAACGCCAATTATGGTATTGCAAATATTTCCCATGGTAAATTTCTTTGCATAGCATGTACATGATTCGATTCTCAGGTAACCCAATTTCGCCAGCGCGCACTTATACACACAGCTTTGTATATGTAATGCGATATATAATGCGATTTCCCAAGAGATCACGTGCTTTTTCCAGTAGCGTGTAAATGCTGCAACAATCATCAGAATTTGAGAGCTAGGAATTACGGAATAAGGGTACCAACAATATCATATTTAGCGATTTTATTAATGAGGGAAAATGAAGAAAAATTCCAAAAATTTGACTATACATTTAGTGCGATCTGAACAGCAATTTAGACTTATAATTTTTTTAGTAGCAACAGAGTAAAAATCCTTACAATTTTATATTGATAATGAGTAACTTACAAAGTTTGAAATAATTGTTCATAGCCAATGATATTTTTAAAAAATAAAAAAAAGTACGGGGTTTGTGTGAAAAACCTTTGTACCTGTTCCTTGATACCTTCCGTAGTCGTCTCGAGAGAGAGAGAGAGAGAGAGAGAGCAGAACTTGTCGTATGTGGTGTTTATTTCTTAATGTTCATATTCAGTAAACAAAGAATGTTTGCCTGTTTTGTTATCCTCTATTTCTCTCTTCTCTAACCTTTCGTTCAGGATCGATTTTAGAAATCCATATTTGCTGTTTTACTAACCGAACCTTAACAAAATACCTTTCTTTGTAATACAAAAGATTATTTGTTTTGCGGTTTTCATTTATCATATATGTCAGTTTGCTTACACTCATTTTCGTACTGATTATTTATTACTCATTACGAGTTTAAGTTATCCTTTCATTTCCAAATAACCACTTGCTACAAGACACCCAGCACCATTTTCAATGTATTGAAATTAACTTTCTCTCTCTCTCTCTCTCTCTCTCTCTCTCTCTCTCTCTGCATGGTGATGTGACATTGAAGAGCTGCGTTTTATTTTGTGTGAGGCTGTTTCCACATACGTACATTTGGAATGTTTCGCTGCTCCTATTCTCCGGTTTACCATCCAGGAGTATTATATGCTCAACACACACACACACACACACACACACACACACACACACACACACACACACACACACACACACAGAAAAAATCGTATACGGAACGCACATTAATATCTAAGAATACGGCGACGTGACGTGACATGATCTAGTATTAGACAGCTACTGTTCTACTTACGTACATTAGTATATTATGTATATTAGTATAGTATATTAGTATAGTATATTATGGAATTTCATTACGTTCACGGGCTACAACCTTCCTTTTCGCTGTAATATTTTGGCAGCTTTAGTTCTTAACAGAAAGGAAGGTTTCTATTATATCTTATCAAGTGATTGTTTATCGTGTCCGCAATATTGAAGATCTGGATGACTTTATTATGCTCTATATTTTATTGAATGTGACCTAATTGTTTGATATTTGTTAAAGAAGAATATATGGTTAACGCTGAGGTAGAGGTTTAACATGGTGGCACCAGTACTTCAATATATTTATTTTTTTTTTTTATTTATTTATACATTTTATTATTTTTTAATATAAGTTCAGAAGAATAATGGATGCCTGTTCAGTGAAAAGCGCCCATGAAAATATCTGGAAAAGAATGAAACAGACCGTCTGTTAGACAGCGGTTGAAATGAGTTACTGAGAGAGAGATCACTGATCAGCCCAACGGCTCGCTTCTAAAATTGTTAAGGAGGTTTTTACTGCATCATCGCAAACATAAGAACAGTATTTCTGAGGTTGCGAAGATGCAGAGCAGGTTTGTGCAGAGCTAATAGCGGAACTATGAAAGTATCACCGCAAGTGGCAAAAAAAAAAAAAAAAGACGCCAAGTTTTAGAGGCTGATAAGTCATTTGTTATGATATGTTTATAGCATGAAGGACTACAGCTAGCTGTAACTAGGCAGTCCAATAAGGAAGCGATGTAACTTTGTCTGGGGATTTGTATTATTAAAGGTATGGAAGATGAACTGCGATCTATTTTGTAAGAAAAATGACAAATCGATATTTTGATAACGTTGAAGGTAAGTAGTTATCCTCCCTTCATTGAAGAATGGCATTAAAGTTTGTGTTTACGGCGTTGGTTGTGGAAAATCTTAAAGCCTGGGGGTGTTTATGCACTGCAAAGCTTATTGCAGTATATGAATAAAAGCAGCATCGTCGCTTGTATCGCAAAAAAAAAAAGTTTGCTATTTTTATTGTAAAAATTATACCCAGTTTATTTTGCAGTGAGCTCAGCTGTTATAATGTTTTGCATAATATAGGATTTCACATAACGATTTGTAGATACTTTTAAATGTATTGGAGCTATGTCTTTTCAATCTGCGTAGTTTCCTTTCTACATCATTTTTAATTTGCTTTGCAGATGATTTATGCGGCTGTTCTAGTTCAAATTAGTATGAGGTTGTTTCCAAGATATCGCAGTTTAGCCTGTGTGATGGTTGATGATAATAATATTTTAATTTCAATAACTTTATTAATATACTTACATACTTACATACTTACATATATCACTGTCATTTACATATATCACTGGCCACTTACACATATATCACTGTTTATTTACATATTATTAATGCCACTAATTATTTGTACGCGCACGCACACACACACACACACACACACACACACACACACACACACACACACACACACACACACACACACACACACACACACACACACACACACACATTGAGTAAATTGTGACATTTCCTTTAACAATCGATGCACTTAAGTGGTGCATGTATACTCCAGCTTTGCCGTGATTGCAGTTTCTTTTTTTTTACTCAGCAATATGAAAAAAAAAAAATTAAAGAAATAGAGCGTAACTAAGGTTAGCTTTATGTTTGATTATTTATATTTTCATAAATCTGAATACTTAAGAGAAATCAAATTAAATTAACTAGGTAAAAGAGAAAAATCAATTTTTTATTATTATTGTTCTGCAATTCTTTCGTTTTGTTCTCGTGTTTCTGCAAATATCCTCAAACCCTGCGTTCAGCTTACTTCTGAGAATGACTTTGAGTAGCTACGATGAACAGTGGTTTTGATTCTATATTCGCGACACATCAGGAATCCTTTTACTTTTGATTTAACATGCAAGCACGAACTCGCACGTGCGCATGTGTAATTATAATTATTGTTAATAATAAATAACTTCTGATTTGAATGCACTGGTTTTCATTTCGTCATAATATGCCTAAACGGCTTTTCAGCTCGTTATATACATCCCAAGGTTTCTCTTATCGAATAGCAGTTTTTGATAATGTCGGAATATAAAAACTCAGGGTTGCTTTTTCATCATCATCAGTTTCCTGATGTGTATCCCTAAGAGGTGTTCAAGTAACTATGACAGCACTACCTGATGAAGTTTATATTATTATTAATTTCCTATCAACAATTTTTCCTCCAAATCAGTCTATTAATTGTAAACACTCCAATATTGTCGTATACTTCTAAGTCACTTCTGACTGAATCTAGACCTTGTTCATCCATGGATCTCTTTCCTGTCAGATGGCAATTTGGCATCAAACACCTGTATTGCTAGCCTTTCCTCTCCTATTTTGTTTCAATGGCCATACCGCCTAAGATTAGCCCTGCTCACTCATTCTTGAATGCTAACAATGTCAAGTCCTTTCTAATATCTTCATGTTTAATATGAATCTGCCACTGATGTCATCAGTTCACTCCCCTAATTTTTCTCAGAACCCTCATATATGCGGTCTCTAGTCTTTGATCAAGTGCTTTATTTCTAACCCAACTCTCAGATATATAGCTTAAAACTGGTTTGAACACGGTCTTGTATACTGCTACTTAGGTGTTTTGGCTAATTTCTCTTTATTCCATAAAATTTATTCAGCTGGCTACCCATCATACTGCATTGCTTATTATCTATATTGTCTATTTCCAGATTTAACTTGCCATCTTCACTAAAAACTGTGCCTTTTACTTGTTCTATAGGATCTCAATTCAGAATGCATCTGAAGTTTTCTATGCTCCTACCTCAGTACCTTAGTACTGAACTAGTTTTTGCTCTGTTAAGGTTTCTGCCTGGTCTCTGAGGATACCAACCAGTCCGAAACAACTGTCAGGCCAGTGAAACCTTATCAAAATGGACTAATAGAAAGCGAATACACTCGTGTAGACGCTTGAGCGGCGTTTATGTTTTCTAAGTAGTTCGCGCTAAGGCAACTCGTGAATGTCGGTGAGTGTATTCCCGTAAGCTCTCTGGTCAACTTATTTTTACGAAACTTTCATAGTTTCTACATTCGGCCTTGAAATAATGCTGGATCTAATATCCACTTTATTTACATAAGATGTTATTGCATATCTTAAGATGTTTTCTCATAAGGCTTTCCGATTAGCGTGTTTAGCTTATGTGCGAAATGTTTTATATATTTTTAGTTAGTTTCCTATTATCTAGGAGTTCGCTTTTGTATATAATTTTGGAATATTCTGATTTAGATGTTGTAACATCGAATTCAAAGGGGTATCCAGTGATATAATATCTCGGATTGATAATTGTGGTTTTAACGGCGTAGTGCGTTGTGTGTTGTATCGAATAGTAAAATACTTGGTTTCCATGGGTTTAGCCATTATCGTTAGCCTCTTGTTTTTCTCCTTTTTACAGGTTTATATGTTTAATGTTATCAGTTGGCCAACTGAACACATTAATGCTGCTACATGGGTTAGAATCGTTCTGGATAGACACTATGTTCGTATTGCTAGTATATTCGGATATCCTGTCTATTAATGGACGTTGGTGAGTGTAATATCATACTTATATGTGTTAAATAGGATGGAAGAGAGAAAGAATTTCTGTGGGACTCCACAAATTACTGGCGACTCTGCTGCGGGTTAATCCAATAAGCTTGATGCGAATTCTGTTTGACAAATGTAGTAAATCATCCGCGTAGAGATTATTTCAAAACATAAAGTTTTCAGTAGTGTGTGTGTGTGTGTGTGTGTGTGTGTGTGTGTGTGTGTGTGTGTGTGTGTGTGTGTGTGTGTGTGTGTGTGTGTGTGTGTGTGTGTGTGTGTGTGTGTGTGTGTGTGTGTGTGTGTGTGTGTGTGTGTGTGTGTGTGTGTGTGTGTGTGTGTGTGTGTGTGTGTGTGTGTGTGTGTGTGTGTGTCGAATGCTTTTGATCAGTCAATAAAAACAACTACTAGTGCTCTTTTGTTTTTATCTAAAGAACGTTAATTAGTCCTGGGGCAGTGGTGTTCCTTTCATCTTTTGAAATCCATATTAGGTTTCCATGATGATGATGATGATGATGTGGGATTTTTCTATATATGTCAGGAATTTATAATGCATGATGAACTGTATATTGCCAGTGATTACTGATACTATGTTAGCAATGGATCTGTAGTTATTTATATTTCTATTTCCATTTATATTATGTATGGGATATTTAATGCGGTCTAAACTAGCGTGTACGGTAATGTACCTTGTTCCAAGATTTGATTTAATATTAGTTTAGAATAATTGGACCAAGGCTTAGAGATCTAGATTTGCTCCTAAATGGGGAAAGTGCTCCATACACGGGGGAGAATTGTTTCTTGTAGTTTTCAGATGGACTTCACAAAGTGCTGGGTAAAATCACTGCTGTTTGGAGAATTTTTGTCTCGCACGCGAAGCTGTTTTACGATTTCAAGGCGGTGGCTTTGTGTGTGTGCGTGCGTGTGTGCCTGCGCGAGCACGCATATATTCTAACATTACGTTGAGCTCGTTTTGCTTGTTTTATGTCTTTCGTCGTCATAGTTTGGCTCTTTTTATCTTTTTTAATCAGCGTGATTAAAATGAATGATTAAGATGAAGTGATTCTGTTTTGCTTTGTATTCCAATACTGCATTGTTAGGGAATCGCTTAATCTGTTTCCGAAGGGAAACTCGTCTACATACATCTGTTAGTATGTCGCTGTTTTCTCCATGGACTCTGTCTAGTTTGAATGAATATTTTGATCCACTTCGTTGCTTATTTATATATTCTCTCAGATTAATGTTTAAGATTAGTATAACTGTCAACAAAATTTAACTTTGCCATCTTGATACAGTAGAATTTTCTATTGTCAACGTTTACGATACTTTCGTTTATTATACTTTCATATTGCCTTCTAGGTTTAGTGCCTTTTAAAAGTTCTGGTTTAGCTGTAGCGCAGTGAAGCAATAATCTGCTAGTTTGCATGTTATGACGTATGCAGCATACGTCATAGATACTTTGTGATGCCCGTATGCTTATGTGGCCAATACAGAACGAAGTAATTGTATTTAGCGCTATTTATTTCCTAGTGTGACTGTATAAATTTGTGTAAGGTTAAATGCTGATAGACGGTGTAACCATTGTGCTGTATTCATAATATTTATATTTATGTTGACTGTCACTTATAACATACTCTGCTAATTGTAATTCTCTTGTTTGGCGTTATTTATTTGAATACAAATTATCTTTGCATGTTCTAATATATATAGTTTATTTTTTACTACTATTATTATTTCTTTACGAAATATTGGTCTACTATCGCTTCATTTGGCCTCTAGACAGTGTATAGTTTGTAAAATTATGACATTTGATAGAATAACTAGCTGCTTCCTTTTGTTGTGGGTACTTCAGTATAAGATTACTTATATCTATATCGTCAATATCACCTTTCAAACAAGCCTGTGGAATAAGGCAGTATTTCAAATACTTCTATTAATGTGAATGGAAGTAGCTCTTCTACTGGCCAGTCTGTTGCTTCCAAGTGGTTATGGAGTTCTGAATACGGCAAATATCATATTCTGAAGGCCTTCCTTCTTGATAATCTGTGTTCATTGTGATTATTATGTTTCTCTTTTTTTTTTTTCGATATAATTAATATTCCTTTGAATGTGACAACCCATTGAAATCTAAGCGTTTGATTTGAATGGGTTTCGTGTCCTGTGCCGTTCGAAGGAATAGGTTGCCGCTTAGCTATAGAATTTGGTAGCTTAATTTTTTGTCTGCTTTCAGGTTTCTTTTTCGACTAGAACAGTTTCGTTTCTGAGAGAATCATATTGCTTATTGAGGCAAAAAGACAGATATTGTAAAATACAACTAAAAGCTAGTTAATAAACGGATCAGATGTCTGCATGCTAAGTTTTAATGTAATATCTCTTAAATGTTTCTTTGATATAATTTTATAAAGATCGTCTGCGAGGGGATATCCGTTATAGTATTGTTGTTTTAGAATTTCAGAGCACAGTTTTAAGACAATGAAGCATTTTAAGGCTTAGTTCAGAAGTATTTTTATGCTGTCTTTCACATTCAAACACTGTTTTAATATCGATCAATGTCAGAAGACTTTTTTTTTTGTTACATTTTCGAATTGCTTTTGAACAAATGCAGCTAAACAATCATTTACATTTTTCCATCTATTCTAATATTCCTAATAACTTAGTTCTGTTTTCGAGATATAAAAATGAACTGGTAAAAAAGTTAGACCTCTCGTTGATTTAGTCTACTGTTGTTAGCTGCGTTCATTGTCTACCTGCTATTGAAGGTGGCGTTGCTTTCGTTCTTTCTTTTTTCTTTCTTTTTTTTTTATTCATCTTCTTCCAGTACCTCCAGTTCCACTAGTCACGTTTCGCATTCATCTATGTTGGCACGTAGATCCTGAAAGCCCTGAAATGAGAAAGTGCAGAGTTTTCAGACAGTTCCTGGCATGTTATGTCTCGTTCCCTGATAGGTGATTCTAGCATTTACTGCATTTCATGACTGTATGTTGTCACAATATAGACTTCCTTTGTTCTCCAGTTCTTGCTTAACCGCAGTCTGCTTCACTACTTTGATCTCTTGCAATTAAAGAGAACTTCGCTGATATTAATGATGTTTATATTAATGGCTCCTGCTTTACCATAAAATCACTTACAATACTTTGAAAGCAATTAGCAAGGAAAAAACGTTGAATATCTAGAAGGGGGGGGGGAGAACAGGCCACGTGTAACCTATTATTATTATTATTATTACTTTATTCACATAACCGATACACAATCAAAACAAGATATCGTTTAAACAACAATTTGACTGGTGATACAAAATATTCAGATTCTACCCAAGAATCTAAGAATAGTCTCTCAGATAGCGTCGAAAAATATGGACTGTTCCAAGTCATGATGATTTTTGTAGATTATATGTTGTTACTTTGTTAATGTTTAATTGCTATAAATAGTTGGTAGCTTCTTTGAAGTTGCACCTCTAACTATCGGAATGATTTTGGTGTGTTTAAGGCACAGCCGGCCAACTTCGATTGCCAGATCTCGATATTTAGTAATTTATTCCAGTTTTTTGTTGTTAATGTTGTTATCACTGGGTACGGCGATATCAATAATCCAAACTTGTCGATGTTCGATAATTGTGATGCCAGGTCTATTGTGTTCCAAATGTCGATCAGTTTGTATTCTAAAGTCCCAGAGAATTTTTGCTGTTTCGTTTTCCAATACTGTCTCTATTTTATGCTGCCACCAATTATCAGAAGTAGGAACATATTCTTGCATGCATGTCAATGAATTGTTTTGGCCACTTGATTATGGTGATATTTGTAATCAGTTTCAGCTATCTTGCTGCAGGCTCTGATTATATGTTCTACATTCTCATCTTTCTGATCACATAATCTGCATTTGCTGTTATTATTGATGTTCAAAATTTTTGCTTTGATTGTATTAGTTTGTAATTCCTGTTCTTGAGCAGCTAGAATAAATCCTTCTATTTCTTTTGTAATATATCCATATTGTAGCCATTGCCACGTGTTGTTCGCGTCATTTTTTTCTTCAGTATCTCAAAGAAATTGGCCATGCAAGGGTTTATTTTTCCAGCGCACATATCGGTTATTTTGCTGTTCCTTTTTGTAATCGGATTTGTTTCCTGTTGCTTTTGGAAGGCCCTCTTGTGTAAATGCTTGAAGCATTTACTCAGAGATATTGTCGATGTAACTTTTTAAACTAATTACTTCTTCCACAATCTGTCTCACTTGCAGCAGACCCCGTCCACCTATTTTCCTTGGTAGGTACAACCGGTCAACATCACTTCGTGGATGTAATGCATGATGCATAGTCATTAATTTTCTAGTTTTGCAGTTCAATTTGTCCAGATCTTCTTTTTTTCCAATCTATTATGCCATCTGTGTATCGCATCACCGGTATAGCCCAAGAATTCATTACTCTAAATGTGTTTAATTCATTTAGGTTTGTTTTCAGAATATTTCTAACTCTTTTGGTGTATTCCGCTACCTGTTGTTTAATTTTCGAGTGGAGAATATCGCTGGCTTCTAATATTCCAAGGTATTTATAGTGTTCGTTGGCTTAAATTGCTTTTATAAATTTCTTTTGATCAAAATTAAAATTGCTATGTCATTATGTTTTCCTCTTTCGCATTTATCTAAACCAAATTCCATTCTGATGTCCTGGCTGAAAATACGAACTGTGTTCAGTAAAGTGTTGTTAATCACATTATTATTATTATTTTACAATTATTTGCTATCTCAAAGAAATTAAATGTATATATATATATTTATGCATCAACTCCTTGAACTTTGAAGAGTCTTAGATTTTATTACAAGATCAGTGCAGATTATTATATTATTAATATCATTATAATTGTTATAGGGAATATAATTGATATCAACATCATCATCATCGCCATTAAATTCCTGATATGTACCCTTAAGGGTTGTTGTTGTTGTTGTTGTTGTCCTTTGAAGAGTCTTAGATATTTCCATGTGCTCCTTGAACTGCTTTGGCTATGTCAATGATTTTGTTTGTATAGAGCTGTTGTTCAGGATTAGGATCTATTTCTTGCAAGGCTGCTGTAATTGCTGGACAGGTAAAAAAGATGTGAGTGGGTATCAGTTCAGTATTGGGGCAGTTGTTGCAGTTTCTTTACGTTCTCGTATCATCTGTATTGATCTTCATTCCTCTATAATGTCCTGTTCGGTCTTGCTATCGTGGTGAAGGTCTTTCTGTCAGCATTAATTTCGGGAATTTGATGTTGTATCACAGATTTCAGTGGAATTAGTTTAGCTTTTGCTAGTGCGTTAGCATCAGCAAGAGTTATCATGTGAGTTTCTTGGTTGAGTTCTCTGGCCTCTTTTGCTAATTTATCAGCCGCTTCATTGTAATCAATGCCTACATGAGCAGGAATCCATTGTAAAATGCAATTTTTTCTAAACTTTAGTTGATTTAAAAGTTTATGGGTGTCTTGTGTGAGCTTGGTATTGCCATTTTTGATTGCCTCCATAGCTGATCTTGAGTCACTGTAAATTATAATTCCCTCAGATTGTTGAAATTATCCTTTACAACCAGTAAGGATTGTACAGGATAATTATAATAGTACTACATGAAAACGTTACGCCATTACTAACTTCCAATTAACGATTTTCCTCCAAATTAATTTCTTATCTGTCAATACTCGAATATCATCAGATCTTAGATTTCTTTCTTAGTGTATCAATCTATTTACATCTTGGTCCTCCTCTGGGTCTTTTCTTGCCAACTTGGCAAACAACGCTTGTTTTGCTAATCTTTCCTCTCCCATTCTGTGAGAGAGGAAATTAGTGGAGTGAACAGATGCCATTGATACCATCTGTTCACTCCACTAATCTTTGACCAAGTGTTTTATTTCTAACCCATCTCTTAAATCGATAAGTTAAAATTGGTTCGAACTGTCTTGTATACATATAATTGACTATAATTGATACTATAGTATAATTAAGGTAGTTTAATTAATAATAATAGTGATTTGAAACAGGTTTATAGTTAAACAATATTATTACATTTGCAATTTACATCTTAGAATGGCTTTGTTGTTGTTAATCACGTAATTATAAAATGCCAATTGCTTTTAATGTTTTAAAATAATATATTTCAAATGCACGATAATAATAATAATAATAATAATAATAATAATAATAATTTTTATTGATCGCAGAGCATTTCTAGTAATGTTTGTGTACGAATTTTTCATAAATTATAAGTGTGAAATAAAAAAATAATTAGGAATAAAAGAAAATGAAATTAAAAAGAGCATAAAA
This sequence comes from Typopeltis vanoorti, assembly GCF_054136105.1. Classification (NCBI taxonomy): domain Eukaryota; kingdom Metazoa; phylum Arthropoda; class Arachnida; order Uropygi; family Thelyphonidae; genus Typopeltis; species Typopeltis vanoorti. The sequence goes on along the minus strand of NC_143556.1, from coordinate 116,393,493 downwards.
GGACGAATAAAATATAATTAGACTTATAGCATAAAATGAAGAAATTGATGAAAGAGCATTGATAGATTAAAGCGAACTAAGTCAACTAAACAGCAGATAAAAAATAATAATAAATATAAGATAAAGTCAGTTGTGCTATTGGGATAAAAATATTATCGCCTTGTGCCGTTATTATCCTACCGTCATTGAACTAGAATAAGCTTTAATAAAGACCGTAGGATTAACGTTTACTGTTTACGTTTTAGATGATGTGATAAATGCTTTTCCCCTCTCTCCTTGATCAGGTTTTGTGGTCTTTCTTCTTGATCAGGTTTTGTTTCTTCTTGATCTTCCTGATCTAGTTGATCAGGTTTTGTGGTCTTTCTTCTGTTCTATTTGTGATAGCCCCACTTCCACAGTTCGTATTCGGTAGATGTTTAGATATTTTCGATTGTCCAGCAGATTGCTGACGCAATTGTTTAATATGAATGCATAGTATCTCAGGTTTGTTACAGCTGGAATGAAATTTGAAGTGTAGCCATTAAAGAATTAGTTGGTTAATCATATATATTGGGGTTCCAAAGCACTGTGGAATGATTCTTCTATAAAATATTTCTAATTTCGTAACTGAAGTGCATTTCATAGAAGAATCATTCTTCTATAAAATTCTCATTTTTAATGCCACACCGCCATTGATGCCATCTGTTCAAAATTAAAATTGCTATGTCATTATGTTGACATAATGACATAGTTTTTAGTTTGTGAGCGATAATACTGCATTGCACGGAATTGGCTAGTTTCAAAAGCACTAGATGCCTAACGTGTTCAAAGATAACATTAATCTGATGTTCTCTAATCGCGATCCAGTTTACTGCTCAGTATTGTAATTGGTCTGCTTATTGTGACAGGAAGGATATCTCCTTTCACTTGTGTGGAACAAGAGTTAATTTTTCCGCTGTTCACTGAGAATTCTTAGAATTAGTAATTTCATTTAGATTTAGCAACAATGATAAATATCACGAAAATTTAAAATCACGAATACATACAATATAAATGACGAATAATAGAAATAAAAGAAGAGGGAGAGAATAGAAGATAAATAAAAGAGACGAAAGAAGGAAAAGAAAGAAGGCATATAGAGTAAAAAAGTAAAATATTGATAAAGAGAAGCAAAATAAATAAAACAGTATAAGTAACGTTTAACGTAAACTAAGTAAAATAAAATAAAGCTGACGTACCAAGAATGAAAAATCATCTGGTTAAAAAATAATATTAAAATTGATATTACATTAAAGAGGTAAGGCAGAATTGGACAAGAAATTTATTATTAATAGTATTAGTCTTACGGGTGGTTATTCTTATATCAAAAACTTTATTATATATGAAAAAAAAAAGTTCATTTCTTGAGAAATTGACATCCTTGCTTCACTGGAGGTTGCTTCAATATCACTGCAAAACTCTGGTCAGCCAGTTTTATAGTGATATTGATATCCAGAGACGATTCCGCATACCTCATTTCCCTTCCATCCACGACTGTTTTACCGGATTTAGATCAGAACTTATAAGAAGTTACAATTCACAGGCACAAACCATGGCCTTGCATGTTTGGTAATTCCAAACAAACCAACTTCTTCATTCCAGGGTGGGTTACACACACACACAGAGCGTGCGTTATAAAACCAAGTTTTACTAAGTAACATTTATGAATTAAAATTCAGTATTCTCAAAGAAGAAGAAGAATTAAAAAACTGACTATAGGTTTCTGTTACTTATTCCTATTGTCACGTGTAGTTTTAGTTTGATTATAAGCTTCCTTCCTTTTTTTCCTGAGAAGAAATATAACGGCTAATGAGATGAACAGTCCTGCAAAGGAATATAAAATTACATGAAAAAATGGATTACCAGCGCAATCCCCAGTGGTTTTCTGTCCAGTCCGTATAGTCTATGCATCTTAAAATTCTGACAGTCTTTTTAAGAGGCCATATATTGGAAGTAGAAAAACAGGGATAAAAATATACATCACCAATAAAACCTCTAAATCCTCTAATGCCTTTTATTCCCCAAAGTGAGTATGTGGAGCTCCTGTAGCCGTAACTTATTGAAAACAACAGTGGAGGGAAACCCGTCTCTATCCTTCAAGCATTTACTGATAGTGAGCCCAAACTCTCAATAAATCAAAGCTTTTCAGGAGACAGACAGACACGCACATATAGAAAGAGAGATAGAGAGGTGGAAAAAGAAAACTGCACACTACTAGATACGATTTAAATGTTATTTTCAGAAATAATAGGATAACTTATATAAGGGATGAGTGATAAGCAACTACATAATTTCGAATGACTTTAGTCCCTGTACAAAAGAAATATATTTCACTCTCCATTTTAAAGCTTTTATAATACAGTTTTCTGATAAACGATCATTCTGTAAAACAATGATCACTTGTACATCAGCTTGAACAAGTATCTGGTAGCTCAAGGTTGCGGTAGTCTATCGTTGAAGATAGCATAATACTGGCCGAGCGCAAGCGTACCCGTTATCAACCAGTACGCTGAGTTTGAATCCATCTCGCAAATGCACGCTTGCGAAAGTCTTTAGGTGAAAGACGATTTTTGTCCCCCAGTGTGAGACCAGCAACCCGCTTATTGGAAGCCTGAAGTGGGGCAGAAAGTTCCAGGTTGATTTCTAGAGCAGGACCAGTTGAAAATATCACCAGGATTACCAGGATTGCCAGTTTTGGGCCTTTATGAGCTAGAAACTGGTAACTACCAACGATAGGTTTTAAAAAATCCATTAATGCATTTTATTACTTATAAGAAGTAAGCGAGGCCGTTTTAGCCTTATCTAACTTTTGAGATCTAAGGGGGTTCAATCTCCGCCGGTAGTCAATCAGAGATAGCTGGCTCCAGACTCACAAATTATACACGGCATCGAATGAGATATGAGATAACTGATAATAACTGATAAGCGATGCCATCTCGTGGTCCTTTAATCCTAACACTATATCTACTGTCTGTAATAGTGTGGGTTCTAGAGTCGATTTTCTTGCGTTTACCGGACGATAAAACATGCTTGCTCATGCTAGAGACCGACTAACTCGGGAACCGGCCGAAAAAAGCCTTACAAAAAAGGTTGCTCCTGTGGACGACTAGAATTGAACTTAGGTCGCTGTTCTGCAGGTAGCCTAGCTGCTGTCAAAGCACACGCCACTTTACCTGAGCTACACAAGTTCCGATAGGTTTAAGCCATTGGAAAATGGCATTCATAAATAAATAAATAACTCAAAGGCAGTGTACACTGCAGGAATGCTCTCTTGAATTCAAGAACTTACAACTTGTCAAAAGAAATTTAGTTCTGCTAAAGATAAAAATGAGCATAAGACCATCAACATCCTGATCAAGGGAGAACGTGAATGCTGTGCACACCAATTAAAGAACATGTGAAATTCCACATGGCAGTCGTCCAAGGAAAGAAAGTGGAATGACAATTTCACATTGTGCGAACTGTCCTCATAAAAGACAGTTCGCACAATGTGAAATTTAGTGTATTATGATATACTAAACTAAAGATGAGAATGTTACCATTTCTTCATGATAATTATTTTGATGGGGAATTTAACAAAAAAAAATCAAGTAGATATGAGGCCAACAGTCCCAGCTGATGGAAAATATTTTGTTCGGCTGCTGAGGCAGTGGTTAGTGTTGGTGTTTTGAGAAGTATGTAATACTACCACTACTTGGGTGATCTCATTAGGAGTATAATATCTGATGAATTGCAACTCTACCCTACTCAAAGTGACTTCGTTGTATTCGCTGTTATATTTTTGTCCCTAGTTGATGCAAGACAGAATGGATAGCAGTAGGCTCGTTATTACATCATTATGCTTGAAACTTTATGGTGTTTTTGAACAGTTATGAAGAACTGCACTTTATGCTAGAAATGGCATCATCAAACTTTAAGCTACCAGTTCATAAGCGGTTATTCATTGTACGTATCCAGAATAGGTACCTAATGTAGGTACTTAAAACAAAAGCAGTATTTTTACTTACATCCTTAAACTTCTAAGTAGCCTATGCTGACCATTCTGTATAAACGACTATTTTATGAAAATTCGAACACACTTAAAATATGCTTACTAAGAGTCCAACTTCATCATATGACTGACTGCATTATTATTAGTGATCAGTTGGTGGTACATTGATGTTCGTGAAAATAAAGGGTTTGTGAAGCACTCAGGGGTCCGTGTAGTCATTTTGGAAATGTATATGAAAATTCGTTAGTAGAATAATTTGTAGAGCAATTGCAGTCTGTTTATGGAATTTTGTGTCAGTAAATGCTAAGTACCAGCTCATGTTTATCTAGTCAAAGTTCGAGGTTTTTCATCTAATACCTAGTAAAAGAGGCTGAGGAATGTCATACGCATAAACGTGGCATCCAAAATTGTTTAGGATGGCTTCTCATTGACATGGAAAATTAATATTTCATGAGAAATTTCAAGTAGTGTACTCTAGTAAATTTATATGATAAGAGTGTATCTGTAATGGAAATTTATGAACAAGCTAGTTTTGCATTAATCTGGAAGGTTATCAGTTACTCAATTTAATTCTCTCGTAGATTATAGGAAACACCTTCGAACACTCCAGATCGACTGTCACTAAATCTTATGGTTAGATGCTTCTTCTAACGAGTAGTATCTGCAGTAGGAGAGATAACGGCATCTAACTCTGTAAACAAAAAGAATGCTTTTTTAAGCAATCATTTTGAATTTTGATTCTAAAATGAGAGATTCTCTTGAAATCACTGCAGTAAAGTTCATGTTGGCATTTATATGTGATCATCGCTTTCAGAAATAGAATAACATGAGTAAGCAGTTGTGCCATTTTCGTCTCATTTATATGTTTACATGCTTGTAATTTCTTTTGTCAGGCTTGTAAAGGCTTCAAAGAAACGAAATTGCAATAGCTTCTGTACTGTCTGTGTAATCTTCAGTTTATATCTTTTTTCTTTTTCTTTTTTTTTTTTTTTTTTCGCAACCAGACAGTTTTATGGAATTTAACTTCCATAAAACTGTCTGGTTCGTTCTTTTAATAGCGTTCGTTCTTTTAATAGCGCTCCTTAGGTAATAAAGATACTTCTTGCTTTCCTAGTAAACGCATCTGCAGAAGGAACTCTGCGACATTAGCAATAATGTTACAGTAATGTAAAGCGTTTGTACTTAAAACTACTCGTAACATCCGGTTGTTGCTCCTTTAATGGGCTTAGTATAATGGCTCCATTACTTCGTCCATAGTGATTGATTTCTTCAAATGAGGACTTTCTATGGCCTCTAGAACAAATGTCCTAAGATTAAGTTCAGTAACCATCTAAATAAATAAACGCTCATTTCTGTTTTAGCAAAATACAACTGCACATGTCCATCCAGGGTAACACAGTACCAAAATTAACTGCGGAGAAATTGATAACTTCTCTGATTACATAATAACAAATCATGTCACACTCTATATTTTTATAATAATAATAATAACAATAATAATATTTATGCTCTCGTTATGTATTTTATGAGAATAATAGAGCCACCGTAGTTGTATAAAACTGGTTTACTTTACCCATCTTTAACAAAATCGGTTTTGGCAGTCCCTTCATACTAACTATTAACCATCGGTTCCAACTGACATCGATCAATAGTTGACAATTACCTTAGCACGTGCGAATATTCTACTATTAATGAAATTAAAGATTCCAATAGCAAACTATATAAAATATATAAGTTATAAACGTAATTTAATCATTAGTAATATTATTAGGTATGTTAAAATATACACCTCATTCTGTCACATTGTACCATCATTTTGGATTTTGGTTTTAGCCAATAAGAGTGCAATTTGGTCGGCTAAATCCCAAATTGGCAGCTCATCCTAGTTCGTTCAGTATCCAGGTAGATACCTAATTATGAGGGTACACCACAAGAAGGTGAGGAGCGAACATTAAATCTGAAGTCTTGGTAGCTTCTCCTCATATCTTAAAAGGCGACGTTCATCCACTCAGTTATCCAGCTTTGAACCTTAAAATAGGCAGTAATGATCTTTTTCACGTAGTAATATCGTAATATCCTGTACCCCCCCACGCCCGAAGGTACATATCAGGAATTTGATAATAATATTTTTTTTTAACATTAACTTTTTATTATTTCTCAGATGAATTACATACATAGATACAATAATAGTTATATATACACGTGTGTGTGTGTGTATATATATATATATATATATAATATTTATAATACAGTTGTGAATAACAGATACTTGCAAGTTAATAATATTTTTAAATACTTTTTTTTAATTTTTTTTTATTTATTTTTTTTAGAGAAGTAAAATGATTTATTTTATCATTATCTTACTGAGCATTTGCATATATACACATATTTACATATATTTACACACACACACACACACACACACACATATATATATATATATATTTTTTTTTTAAGTGAATTTCATACAAATTTTCCGATTTTGTATTCTAAAATGCGTTAGTAATAGTTACTATGGATCGTAATTTATAGTTTGTAATTGGATAAGGTTACATTTTTTAACAGCATTTATAGTATAACAGTAAGTTCTACATATTCCACTTTTTTTTTGCTTTTTAATTGTTTTTAACCACTGTAACTACAGCACTTCAATCTAATAAGTATTTTTATTTTAATTTTTTATTTTTTGTTGATCTCGGTTGAGATGTAATGTCTGCTTGCATACTCGAAGCTCTTTTTAATGAGCTTATCTGAGGATGACACCGGTTAAATATTTGTATTATATTTTATTTTTTTATTATTATTTTATTATTATTATTATTTTTATTTGATTGCTGTGTTGAAGTAGGCTGATGTTTGGTAGGTCAAATGAATGATCTGTCTTGGTGGTTTACGTTCATTTTTATTGTGGTCTTCTTTTTAAAATAATCAGGAGGCGTCTTTTTTTTCACTGTGGTAGCCTTTCTGTATCTTCTGAGCTTTTAATTTGTATCGTTTTTGTGACTATCTTGGCATCTCTGATCCACAAAAATTGGTTATTTTTTTCTGTTTTTGCTTTTTTTGCTTGGTACAACAGATTCTGGTTGAATGGTGTTAAATATTCGTATGGGTAGATTGGTGTATTGTCTTGCAATGCGTTCAATTCCTTGGCAACAGGTTTTTTCTCTCTGCTGGCTTTTATGAGATTGTCTCTTGTGGACTTGCTTGTAAGACGAACTATGACTGGTGCAGGTCGTGGCAAGCCTTGTTTTTTGCTATTCCTAGGAATCCGATTTACGGTCTCAATGTCGTTAAGCTGTAGGGGGGGTATCAAATTGCATGTCCTAATTTTAATACTACATCTCTGAGGTTTACTGTAGGTGCAGTTTCGGGAAGACCGTTTATGATAAGATCTTCTTTATGCTGTTGTTGCTGATTTAAACGTTCGTATTGTAGTTTTAACGAATGAAGTTCTTGACGGAGTTCGGATGTTTCTTTCATCAAATTGTGTTGCCTGTCATTTAGTGCGTTAATGCTGATTTTGATGTCTTTTACTGTTTGCAACACTTCTATCACTGCTAAATTATTATGTTTGACCAAGTCGTCATATTCGCTAGATTTTTTTGTTATTTGTTCGTTTTGTTTGTCGAAGAGTTCTTGCACAAGATCTACTAAGCTGGCTTCTATAGTCTCTAGAACGTTTTCAATTAGTATATTTAAAGAGTTGAAATTATAGGACTCACCTGCATTTTTTTGTCGGTTCAATTCGTCATCTGATTTTGCCTCAGGTATATTCGGCTGCGTCGTAGGTGGCCGCCTTAGGTGCGTTTCTTTGTTCCTCCTGCAGATTACACGCTTCCATTCCTCGCCAGGTTGTTTCTGAAAATCGGGCACATTTTAAGTGTAGAATCCTACTGCATTTCGTACAGGTTATTTGATTTTCGTCGGACGATAAATCCTCCAGGCATTTGATACACTTCATGACTTCCTTTCTTCCTTTGAGCAGTTGTGGCGTGATTGTAAAGATGGCGACGTCCTTTGTTCTTCGCTGGTTGTTGACCACGGTCCTCTCTGTTCACTTTTCAACACTTCCAAATTTGGTTTCTTCTTAGCCGATTTCGGTGAATTTTATATCACCGTCTTCGGCATGACTGGTAGAGTTACTTGAGAACACTTTCAAATTAAAAACAGGAATTGGAACCACTTTAAAAAATTAAAAAACGGGGTCAGCGATATCACCGTACGCCCGTTCGTATGCCTGCACAGCACCCTCCTATAATAATAATAATAATAATAATAATAATAATAATAATAATCTGCTGTCTTTTTCTGTGCAGGATAATAGGCGAAACTCCCTTTTCTCCAACTGACTTATTTACTTATTATTTTTTTTTTTGGAAATAGGTAAGCACACAGTTTGTGACTATCATCTCATGTTTCTAAATTCTAAACACTAATTGCTATAAATGCCTTAACGATGCAGTCGACTGAACTGTCCATTTTTTGAGTTGTAAGGTAAGACCCGAGTTCCTGATAAAAATAAAAATACAAAAAAGATAATTCTAAGTTGTCTAGCTGCACCAAAGATCGATTAATTAGGAGAAAAAGAGTGTACAAAAGATTTCTCTAGGTGCTGACTAGAATTGGATCTATAACGATCTTTCTTCTGACAGTCTATACTTATAGAATCAAATACTTTACCACAAAATTGCACAGACATCTCTGTACAAATTAAATGCATAGCCCCAATTTTAAATGCTTAAATATGTATAATATTTAAGCATTTGTTTTGATTGTTGTATATGTTGTCTGAAATTTGGGAAATAACATAAGAAAAATAATTACTTCACTTGTTCCTTTAAGAAAGAAGAATTCTACTTCAATGATTTTTCCCCATTCTTTGTATTTCGTTGAAACTTGCTTATGGTAGTAACTGGCTATAAACTTCTGTTCATGAGATATCAAAAGATAATTAATTAATGAATAAATAACTAACAATAACAAATAAATAACAATAATAATATCATCATCATCAGTTACATCAGTCTTGAGACTGGTAGCTCAGCAGCAATTTCCTCCATTCCGCTCTGTCATTGGCTTTCTTCTTAACCTCCTAGTAACTCCTCAAACCCGTGCTGTCTTTGACTTGGTCAAGAAAGCTTTTCCTTGGTCTGCCTCTTCTTCTTTCCCCCTCTATTTTTCCTTCAGTTATTCTTTTCACAAGTCCGGCATGTCGAAGCATATGTCCAAACCACCTATCCCTTCTAATTTTGATCGATTTTATTAGCATTCTTGTTTCGTTTATCTCTCTCAGGGCTTATTGGTTTGATTTTTTTTCTGTCCATTTTATTTTGTTCATGCGACGCCAGCACCACATTTCAAAAGCCTCCAATCTTCTTACATCTTCTCTGCCTAGAATCCAGGTTTCACATCCATACAGTGCAATGCTCCATATCAATGTCTTTACTAATTTTTTTTTCAATTATAGGTTGAGGTTTCCTGTTAAAATGCTTTTCATCCTAGAGAATTGGGCGTTGTTTATTCTTGATCTTATGTCTTCTCTTGTTCTGCCATCTTCTGTTATTAGGCTACCTAAATATTTAAAGCTTTTCACTTGTTTTATTTGTTCCCCGCTGATGTCTATATGCTCTGTATTGATAGGGATTTTGCCTGTAACAATTATTTTAGTCTTATCTGTGTTGATTTTCATTTTATATTTTTCAATGTTATTATTTAATAATTCTAGCATTATTTTTAACGTTCTTCTACTTTCTGCTACAAGGGCCATGTCATCAGCAAATCTTATACACATGACTTGCTCACCATTCATCTTTATGCCACTATTTATTTTATCTTTAGTTTCCTGAATGGCCTTTTCAATATATAAATTAAATAAAAGTGGTGAAAGTATACATCCTTGTCCTACTCCACTCCTGATATTTATTATTTTCTCCTTATCATTGATTTTAATCCGTCTATTTTGATTTTTGCCAATTTGATAAATTATTTTCCTATCTCTCAAATCTATGCCGATATTAGTTAGACAATTTAGGAGTATTTGCTGGTTTACTTTATCAAACGCTTTCTCAAAATCAAGGAAGCAAATGTAAGTATTTTGACTAAGGTCTAATCTTCTCTCTATTATTGTTCTTAAACAGAGTATTGCTTCTCTTGTTCCTTTATTCTTTCTGAATCCAAATTGGTCTTCATCCAATAGACAATCTATTTTTAAATAGATTCTATTTTGAATAAATTTTAGCAGAATTTTGCTAACGTGTGGGATTAAAGTTATTGTTCTAAATTGGCTGCATTTGTTCGCATTATTCTTTTTTGGTATTGGTATTATGGTTGATTTCATAAACTCCTTTGGTATTTCTCCTCTATCATAGATTTGGGCTATTAATTGATAGAGTAAGGTTTTTGTCTCATCACCTAGATTTTGTAGCAGTTCTATAGGAATATTGTCTACACCAGGACTTTTTCCTTTACTCATTTCGGACAGTGCTTTATCAAATTCTTCTCGCATTATTGGGAGTCCTAGATTATCTTCATTTTGATTTTCTATGCTGTTATCAACATCAAGTTCATCGCCATTATAGAGATTTTCAAGATAATTCTTCCATTCCATTAATATATCCTCAGATTCTATTAGTAATTTTCCATTTTCATCTTTGATGGCATTGTTTTTGCTGTTCTTATTAAATTTGAAAAGCAGTTTGTTAATTTCTCCACAGGCTTTCTCTATGTTCTCTTTTTTAAATAATTCATCTATGTTATTACACTTCTTCCAGGTATTCTTTTTTGGCTTGTCTACATTTTCTTGTAATTTGATTTTTAAGATATTCGTATTTGGCCACATCTTCTTCTTTAACAGCATTTTTATATTTTCTTCTTTTATCCATAAGGCCAAGTATTTCATCTGTTATCCAATGTTTTCTTTTTCTAATAATAATATATAAATACAAAATAGATAAATAAATAACAATAATATTAAATATATAAAGCTTCTCAAAGTATTCGCTATTAAGCAAAAATACTTAATAAATAAATATAAATAAAATCTAATCAATTTATGCGTGTTTTTAGCTTGCAGGTCAGTAACATGAAACGCTGTTCTACGGATTACGTGTTTCACTGCATATGAATATTTTCCCCCAATTCTGATTACTAAAGAGATTACTGTATACAGTACAAAATGCTCTTTTTGTACAGGTTTTCAAAAGTAAATAGTACTTGTTTAATTAAACTACTCTAATGTTGGAATTTACATGCAATTACGTTGTTAGGACAACAGTTTTCTCTTGCTACCTACCATTCCTTTTAATTTCATTACAACTCATTATTTCACGTCTCACAGATAAATTTATTATTATACTTCTTGCACTTTACTATGCACTAGCTACCGGAGTACTTTGAAAGTTCTTCTCAGTTTTGTTAGTGGCCATAATGTTAAGATTTTTTTTTGTTCTTGCACTGATGAAATAAAATTTTGAATGATCCTTATAAAACCTATATGTAGCAGATTAAGACCATGAAAAGTGTGATAGTACTCGAGGCGTACCTGGTGAAACCTAAACAAATTTCAACTCTGGATATTCTATCACTATTTCACTCAAGTGAATGAATCCATTTGGGCATATTAAATGGATAAATATAATCCGAATCTAAAAGGGCGATAAAAGTAACAAGACAGATGCCTTCATCATTGCAGATCGGTAGATTTACTCTGACACATTCAATGTTGGCTGCAAACACAGTGTGTGCGTGATCTAGTAATTATTTTAGTGTCCCTAAAATAAATTTTTGAATTTTTAATTACTATTATTATTATTCATATTTTGTAACAGAAGATAAGTGGAAACGTAATATAATGGATGCATGCAAAACTAAGAAAAATCTGAATTTGTGCACTTCGACATTTTCGAACGTTTCTTTGTATTTTACGAAATGGTGCAGTCAAGATCATCACAGAAGCCAAATGCTATTCGCTTATCTTCGCAAAACAGTGCGTTTGGCTTTAGTTGTCAACACTAATACTATGGAGAATCATATCCTTTCCCCACGCACACAGACGACAATAATCGCAGAGAACAGCTTGAAATGGAATCTTATTTTAGTGACATTTTCATTCCTTTTCATATTCTTGATCAGCTCGCTGAGAATGCATTTAATTAAAGTGTCTTTCTAGCAATAACGCAATTGCTGGAGCGTGAACACTCGAACAACTATGTTATGTTATCTAAATTAACCCGAAAGCAGAAATATCTCATAGTGGAAACACGAAATTGTACGAAATTGCGAGATCATTTCTACCCCATTTTACTATCCATCTTGTTGCTTTCATAAGAGAATGGAAATATCTTCTCAAAGACTAGTTGAGATTTATTTGTATCCACCAACCTTCAAAATGATCTTTTATCATTAAATCATATCTAATATACAAGCTAACGACTGACTTCTAAAATTTAATGGTATAAAAATCAGCCACCTCTAACGTGTTTTCGACTTGAAAACTCATTGTTTAATCTCTTAATGAAATGACTGAAAACAGATTCTGTTGGTCTCTCTATTCAATGAGCTGGCTGAGTCATCGCCGCTACTCGAAATGACTTTCACATCTAATTGACCAATTAGTACTTGTTTAATTAAACTACTCTAATGTTGGAATTTACATGCAATTACGTTATTGGGACAACAGTTTTCTCTCGCGACGTACCATTCCTTTTAATTTCATTACAACTCATTATTTCACGTCTCACAGATAATATTTATCATTATAATGCTGGTCAGTATAACTACATACACGGTACTGTTCTGATAAAATTATACGCAGTTCAAATAACCTGCAAATTTATCTTTTATATTAGCTTTCTCTACCGATCGTAAAATTACAAGCTCCAAATCGACACATTGCAGGCTCGCAATACATTTTACAGCTCCATTTCATTCTATTCTGAGTATGTCTTATCCTAGAAATAAGATTTTCGATAAGATGTACTGCCATTAAAATAAAACAAATAAATACAAATGAAAAGTAAAAAAGGTGAGTACTTTTGATGGAATGTTTCAACACAATATCTGCCAGTGGTGTTTATAAATTGAACTGTCCTGTGCCCTTCAAAGTTTCAAGAGCACTAATGAATAATCAGAATAAAGAATCTTTCCTGTAGTCTTCTTTATTCCGCATTAGTCATCAGGCCAAGTGCACCTACAATATTATGATCTTCCTTCCACATGTTCATTGGACATTATCAGATGCCGTGTGGTCCTTCCGCTCCTCGTGATGTGCCACGCCATTCCTCTTCAGCTGGTCTGTCGTGTGCTCTTCTGGAAGCCTCAACTCTCAAACCTCAACTCCTCAACGCACCATTCATTGAGCTCATTGAGGGTCTACTATTTCCTCTTTTTGAATTTACCTTCTATTACTGTTTTGAGAAGTCCTTCTTTCACTCTTTCAATGTGTCTAAAGTGTTACAGCTTTCTTTTGTCAGTATCCTTTAGGAATCTTAAAGTTCTACTGATCCTTTCATCTATTTATTCCACTTTCAGTATATGAGATCCTCAACAGTCTAAAGCGTTCTATGTTGATTGATTGGCTTATAATAATGAAGTTATTACCCACTTCCAGCGCGTGCAAGTGTTTTAGACGTTCAGCATTTTAATTTTTTTATAATTCTCTTAATAATTGAAAGTTGTTTTTAATTGAAGGTTTCTAAAATTTAAATATAAAAAAATGTCTGTTGGATTACCACATAGAAAACAATTGTTTGTTAATGAAAGTTCTGCAAAACGAATTTCTGCTAAGGAAGAGGAAGTCTTTTCCTTCAGGTGTGTATACATTATTGACGTGTTGCCTATTTCGGCTATTCGACTACTTGGAAGGAAAACATCGAATGTTTCAATGCAGTTTATATTTAAAATCAAGCTATTATAACTGAAAAATAATTTTTATATCTTTGAATGATCATCGTTTGTCTCGCCGTGTTATTAAAGTAATTATTCTTTTCCTTCCCTTTTCGGTGTTCTTAAGGCAAAGCTCACACGATGCTAATATCTCGCCAGCAGAATATCGTATAAAACTTTTAGTTTTACGCTGGTATTGGAGTAAACAGCAGCGCTTCGTTACTTCATCACTTTTGGAAGGCGGTTGTCAATCGTATTTCCATGAAAGAAATTACAATATTATATCTGTTGCTTCCCTATTTTCTTGAATAAAAATTACCATTATATTGCTTCAATAACAGCGACAAACTGAAATTCTTATATTATACTACCCACTATATTAGCACCGTGTGAACTTCTTTTTAAGAACACCGAGGAGAGTGAAGGAATGTGACAAGACAAATAATGATCATAAGTGATACAAATATTTTACAGTTATAGTGTGATTTCAAAATAAAAAAAAAAGGTGCCCTACGGTGATTTTAATTACTTTCTTGAGAGTGCTTTTGCGTATCCGTTTAAGCTTTTTAATGAAACATTTTGTGATAAATATGTGGGTATACGTATGTTATCAAATTATATTCTTTTAAGCTCTGCTATTATATAAAGATGTTTGTGCTAATGAGAATCATCTTGGAGTGTTCATAAATAAAAGATTATTTCATATTTCGTGACTATAGAATAAAATCTGCAAATCTGGTTGGACAGATTCAAGTCAGAATCACGTCTGAGATGGGAAAAATTTTTGTAAGGACTTTTCAATTGCATGTGAGTTAGTCGGGCTCTTGCAGAAGTGCCGGGGGTATTTTCTTTGAGAAATAGAAGTTTTTAATTCCACGATACAAACTACCAGAAAATAAGGGCGACTTATGCAATTACGATTAACGTCCACTCATGACATTAATTAGATTTATATAAAGCAGAATTATTGGATCGTGAAGAAACCGTTCAGCTTGTCACGTTAAGGAAAGATGGAATAACAAGATCGGTTTACAATAAAATATTTCATTATTTTATTATAAGCTGAGAATTCAACCTTTCTATTCGAAATTTTGTTATTTCAATGCGCTCCGTAATTTTCTATAAGACATCTTTACTTTCTTGTTTATTCCATCAGTACAAACTCGACATATTTTACGAACAATCTCTCTTTCCCTACAACGATATTCGTCAGTGATTCACCGAGTGATTCATTTTTATATATTGATTATGTGATCCGTACTGAAATTCTCCTTTGCACTCTATTCATCTGAACAGGTTGCTTTCCTGGTCGCTAAATGTATCGCAGCAATGCTAAAAGCATCATAAAATAGCTGCACAGGTTTCTTACTGAAGAAATGTTAGGTGATTTTTTTTTTTTTTTAATTTCTGTGATATGTTTAGCGATGAGTGACATAGCCGGTAACCAATGGGAAAGAAGTACTTATAAATATGGCTAATTATAAAGAACATTGTGTGCTTCTGGCTAGTGTGATAGAAAATCAAACAAACAAAAAGGCAAAAGCTCGCACTTGCTGTCATTATTTCACATAAGGTACCTGGAATGGCTTCGTTCAAAACTCGTTAGTATGGATGCTTGAAGAAAAGTCACTCTCATGTCTTCGATAGTTCTGATTTGTAGCGAAAGCGTTTGTAAATCTTGCGGTTATGAAGCAATTATAGTTTGGCAGTTGTGCGAGTGAATTAATCAGTGGATGTTTCTGTTACTGGCACGAGTTCAAAAGTACGGAATCCTCGGTGGAAGTTGGAAGAAAATAATAAAATAAAAATTGTACTCAATTGAATTTCCAATGAGACACCTACTTAGTTTCAGTCAGAATTTATGACTAAATAAGCACTATTGCAATACTTGGGTAGTGAAAAATATGACGAAATGTATTTTGTTGAAACGTGTACTCGAAGGTAGGTTATAGCAGAGATTTTCTGTTTTTATTTCGTCTCGCCTATAAGACGAAGTTTAGTGTGAACAGAAATCAATTTGATTTATCTGCGCCTACAGTCTGTGGTCACAGAAATGGAGGAAAGGCAATATGAAGAGACCATGAAGGGTGGTAAAAATATGATGGAAATGTGCGCCGCAGGGAACAAAGCAGTAAAAAAGCGATTGCTGAAATTTCTAGAATTCATGAGAACAGCAAAATGTTTGAGTAGGACATGAAGAACCTGCAGATTTGTAATAATTTGAAATAATGAAATCTTTTACCATAGAGTTTAAAATGTCAAATAATAAAACATATGGTTTTTATTGTAACAACAGGCTAAAAAATAAAGCTAAAAAATGCATTCAGATAAATGTATATGATGCTCAGTTATCTGTGTATCGTCTTACATATAACTTAAAATAAATGTTATATTAAAAAAAGAGAAAACGGATATATGAATGTACTAGAAATTAATATTCAAAACAAACAGCCAAGTACAATTTTGATATCACAGCTGAGAAGGAAAGTTTTAAATAAAAACCCAAAATGGGGAAATATCAACAATCGGATATCGATTTTTAAAATCCTTTCGTAGTACAAATATATGGTGTCGAACTAAGTAACTATTTAAGAATGGTGCTGCTCAGTAATCGTCAATAGTGTTGATCACAATAGAAAAAACAAAGGATCTTTCGGAGTTAAAGGGCTAATTGTGCGTGTCCGTCTCGTTGGAAACAGCAGAGCTGACTGGTTTCTCAAAAGGTGAGATAACCCGAATGTTTAATCAGTGGGGAAAAACCCACTTTGCTTGTCAAAAAGGCGTAACTGTGGTCTTAAGACAGTCTGTCAGGAACTAGATCGTCGTCGTCTGAGAAGGCTTGTACGGACAAACAGATCTTCCTGGCCTAATTATGCACCGGATCGGTATTGGCACACGGAATAATGACAGTGGCACACGGAAAACGTATGGATTTCGAAAGAGAATGCCATGTGAGTAGACTGTCCGTTTGTGGCATTAGTTGCCTTGGGGGGGGGGGGGGGTGGGGGGGGGGGGGGGTGGGGGGGGGGGGGGGTGGGGGGGGGGGGGGGTGGGGGGGGGGGGGGGTGGGGGGGGGGGGGGGTGGGGGGGGGGGGGGGTGGGGGGGGGGGGGGGTGGGGGGGGGGGGGGGTGGGGGGGGGGGGGGGTGGGGGGGGGGGGGGGTGGGGGGGGGGGGGGGTGGGGGGGGGGGGGGGTGGGGGGGGGGGGGGGTGGGGGGGGGGGGGGGTGGGGGGGGGGGGGGGTGGGGGGGGGGGGGGGTGGGGGGGGGGGGGGGTGGGGGGGGGGGGGGGTGGGGGGGGGGGGGGGTGGGGGGGGGGGGGGGTGGGGGGGGGGGGGGGTGGGGGGGGGGGGGGGTGGGGGGGGGGGGGGGTGGGGGGGGGGGGGGGTGGGGGGGGGGGGGGGTGGGGGGGGGGGGGGGTGGGGGGGGGGGGGGGTGGGGGGGGGGGGGGGTGGGGGGGGGGGGGGGTGGGGGGGGGGGGGGGTGGATTTTAAATCCTAAAGCGAAGGTTTACATGACGTGAATTCGTAACGAGCATTTATGAGTTGATGAAAATCCTCATGAAAGAAGTTAACCGATTTCTTAAACTGGGTTCTCTGTAAGTATATGATATGGGATTTTAAGGAACCATTTATTCAGGCTACTCAGTGGCCAAACACATATCATTTTATTCTTCATTCGTACAATGAGCTGTTGTGTATTCTCGAGGAGAACTTTCTTTTATTGACTTGACAACGTATGCATTTTCATCATGGTGGAACTTCATCACATTTTTTTTCCCGATATGTTTCCAATTATCTGAATCTTCATGTCGTAACTCTTGGATTGGTACAGGCGCTTCTCCCTGGCTAGTTAAATCTTCCAAACCCTTAGAACTATTGCGTTCGGAGTCATGTGAAAGTGTATGTTCAAATAGTTAAGGATAGGGATGCATTTGTCTTAGAATTTGGATGCTGCAAGTCATTGGAAATGATCAGCCAACGATAGAGCAAACAACGCAAGCCATTGCCATATTGTGACATTTGGGAATTTCCACATCCAAGCAGAAGGCAGAAATGTTGAACAACTATTATAAAGGCTTAATGATTTAAAGTTCATTTCTCAAAATGATTTGCCAACTTATCAGTGCGTTTTATGATGAAATAAAAATATTATGGAACTTCTCATTTAAAAATAAACGTTTAGCACGGTATTTAGTCTTTATTATTATTAGTGTTATTATTATTATTAAATAAGAGTGAAGGCATTAACTATTGAAAATGTTTAATGTCTAATTAAAAACGCTTTTGGGTGCCAGAAACTTAAATTTTCCGTTGCATATACAAGACAATGCATGTATCATCAATGAATACGCCGTTGCTACCCCCCCCCCCCCAAGTGCTATTTTTGTTGTTCTAGCTTTAGCTTAAGCTTGTTGTTTGCAACACTTCGACTTTGATAATCTATCCATCGCTTTATTTTTTTTGGGGGGGGGGGATTTACATTGATATTGTTTGCATTTGGTTTCCAATTTATTGTTAATTTACCCATTATTTTTAATCCATTCTATGATCTCTTTTTTTATTATTATTATCGTTTCCTCTATGGGTTATAACTGACATTCTTCATAAATCTTTTAATTTTTTGATTCTGTCCAATTTATTTTATCAACTATTTTTCTTAGTGTTTTCATTGGTGTCATATTTATCTGTTGCATTTTTCATGTTTCTTTATCACATGAATGAGTTAATATTGGTCCGACTAGGAATTTATAAATTCTTACTTTTGTTGGATCTTTATTTGTCCTCGTAGTTAATTTAAACATCCTGATATTTTATTACCATTCAAGTATTGTTCTTTTACTTCATTCTGTGCTATAAATTTCACTATTAACAGTTATTCATAGTTATTTAAATTTCATTACTTTTTTTACAATATTTTCCGTTTAGTTCTAATTTACATTTTATTGGTTCATTTGCAGCTTCTGCTATTTTTGATTTCGCTGTTGATTTTTACATATTAAAGTGGGTGCATATCTGTTGGAATTTAAACAATTGCCTTTGAAAGTCATCTTCATTTCATTTAAAATAAATAAATAAATAAAATTTTGTTGGATTTTTTTAAAATTTCTGTTTCTTAAATCATGTTACTATTTCATTCTTAATTATGCTAAATAAAGATAGATTTAAATAATCTCCTTGTCTGATCTCTATTCTTATATAGATTGTATTGTAATATTTTATTAGACATTCATTACACACACACACACACACACACACACACACACACACACACACACACACACACAGCACAGTGTTAATGCTAAGTCAATAATACATTAATATTGGTTTGTTTTTATATATTTATTAACAGTGGTTATTTTTTAAACAGAAATATTAATATTGGCATGTTATATTGTATTGCAGTTTTCTATTTACTTGCTTTACAACAAATATAACATCAGTACTTCAAAACTTTATTACTTTTGTACATATTTTATGGTTTATTAATTTATGGTTTATTAATTTATTAAACTAATGGTTTATTAGTTTGTTAATAAACCATCAGTTTATCAATAGCTTGGAGGATTATATTTTATACTGTTTTTAAATACCAATATCTTAATATTCATCTCTCATTCGTTGGGGATCGGTCTTTTCGTAGAGATATATGCTAAATTAAATTTCGAATGTTTTCAGTCATTTATTATTTCGATGTTTTAGCATTTCATAATTAAAATGTATTAATTTATAATTATAATTTATTTCATAATTAATTTATAACGAAATTAAAATTTCGTTATAAATTTAATCATTTTCAGCTAAACCTAGTTTCTATTTCAGATGATTAACTGATATATTTTTATATTCACATATTTCTTTCCTTTGATATCGATCGCTCTCCATACATGTTCACCTCTCCGATATTTCGCATTATATTATGTTATCTTGTTTTGTTATTTATTTAACTTATTCTTTTATAATCTTCATATCTGTCAATATTAGTCTTATCATAAAACTGGTTATTAAGTGCTATTTGGTGTTTGGGGGGGGGGGGGTTGATAATACTTTTATTTCTTTAGTATAAATGGGATGGTGGAGGGCATTTGCTTTGCATTGACCTTGTCTTTGTCCTAGTGCTTCATATGCTTTTGTATAGTTTTTTTTTTTCTTCAATTCTGAATCTACATCTTTTTCGTTAGTGATAATATTTTTTTTAATTGCTTGTTTAGTCTGTTTTGGATAAAGTATTCTTATACTGTCTTCTTGTAATATTCTACCTGAATGTTATTTCTTTGTATTTGTTTAGTAAATTTTTTCACTTAATTTATATTTTGCAGGAATGAAAATTTTCCCATTAATAATCCACACTTCCAATGTCCGCATATGTTAAACTCTGATGTCAACTATTTCATCTTGCTTTATTGCCCTGTTTATTATTATATAATCTTAACCTAATTATAACTTAAAAAGAAACATGTACCTACACAATGAAAGGATTATATTAAATTTATATTATTATATTATATTTATATATTTAATTTATTAAAAATATTGATTATATTTCGCTTTGAGTATCTCAATGCATTGCCGCTGTAAGAAGTAAAGAATAATGGACAATTCAAAACTAGCTGATTATAGCTGCGCGCCTATTTTCAAGCACTATTAAATGCTTTTAGTCGCGTTCTTAACAGTTTCCTAATTTTAACCTAACATAACAAGATTTTGTATTGAATATCCATCGTTAAGAGCCAGTGGACCACGTTGCTGCTTCGACTAAGTAGGTTTGGTTTAGAATTCTGCTGTGATAGAAATCTTTCCGTAAGTCTTCAGGTGGTAGACAATCTCATCCATCGGTGTGCAATTACCATCCTGTCTATTAATGGACTTAAGTGACTTGGAAGGGAAATAAACGTACCATGTATGGTCTCTGGAGCATGGAACCTGTCTATCTAATCATCACCGACGGTACTAAATTCACAATACGTTGATAACATTCGTTGGTAAGTCACGTTTGTATTTCCAAGTTGTTCTGTTTGCTGCTACACTGAAATACCCAAAGAGAAATATCAGTTGTTAACTATTTTAGTTATACTTATTTTTTCTGGGGAATGAAAACTCGAACTTTCAGGAGAAAAAAAAATCCTTATTAATGCTTATAATTTCACACCGTTATAATTGTAGTAAGAATTTTCGAATCACAAGACTTGATTACATTACTCTTTCTGAGGACATTTTCTACATGCAGTTTACATGTAAATTTGATATTAATAGATACCAGAATTTCATACATATGGAAACATGGTTCGTGATTTTTCAACTCAGTTAATGCATGTTGAGCTGCCATTCTTAGTGTCGAATCATTCCTAGTATTTTTCCATTGTTAGATCCAATCCAATGAAAGAAAATATCTCCATAAATTGTTGTTTCGCATTCCAAAGACTGTTGTATTGGCTAAATGTATTAAAATTCCTGTTTATTCTAAAATAAACGCATTCGTGCACTTCTCGCCATTCATTTCCTTCGGAATTTGAAATTTCTGCATTTGCCTAAGCGATAGCAACATCTGCTTTCGAATGAAAAGCTTCGAAATGCCAACGAGAGAGAAAGAGAACCATTTATACTGAAAGTTTAAATGAAAAAAGAAACAGAAAGAAGTTATTTGCGTAAAATGAGGCTTGGTAATGGAAAAGCTGCTGGGAATATAGCAAGAGACGGGAAGAAAAAGGGTTTCGAAGACGCCATAAAATGATAATGTATACGCAAATTAAATGGCGAGTTTCACTGCCTGCTCTCTTTAAGCAGACAGCGAACATCCCTAATAATTGGCGATGCTTCACTTTGGCGAAATTACAGTTCTAACTGCTTACCAGTCGCAGAGCTGAATTGTCTTATAGTAAACTGATTGTACTCACTCTAGTATTGAAGAGAACCTGTTTTTGAAAAGATATGCTTCACTACTGGTAAGAAATTGTGTTAAAACTATTTTCCATATCAATTGATGAAAAGCATATGCGAACCTCGGCTCACATACCAAGTAATAGACATTTGCATTAAATTCCTGATCGCGAAATAGTATCGTGAAGTATGTAGTATAACTACCTAGTACTTCTCCAAAACTCTAGTAAAGTATCTAATTCTAATATTTAGGTATGAAATATCTAGTACTTATATAAACCAAGCGGATATTAAATCCAGCATTATTTCAAAGCCGAATACAAAAACTATGAAAGTTTCGTACGAAATTTGGTCAGTCCGGTAAGAGAGCTTACCGGAATACACTCGCCGGTATTTACGAGTTGCCCTAGCGCGGACCTTATAGGAGACATGATCGCTGCCTAAGCGTTCATATAATCACCTTCTATTGGTCCATTTTGATAAGGTTTCACTGGCCTGACAGCTGTTTCGAACTGCTTGGGGCTTTCCTTAGAGACCAGCAGCAGCGGATTATGTTCCTTTGAGGCCTTAGGCGCAATTTTGTTATAAGGCTCTTTATGTATTTTTTTTATATTAAAAACACAATAAAATCATAATTAAATAAAGAAAAAATAAATTAGTTAAATTTAAAATATTTTATTTAAAAATAAAATAGAAAATAAATATAAGTTATCTAAAAATATATTATAAAATAAATAAATAATAAATATAAACATTCACTAAATTTTAGAGGCATATTATCTTTTTGCTATGTAATTTTTGAGGCCTCTCGAGACGACGAGGCCCTAGGCGCGCTTCGAGTGCGCCTATTGGGTAATCTGCCACTGGAGACCAAACAGAAATCCAAAGAGAGCAAAAACTAGCTCAGTACTAAGGAACTCGAAGTGTTGGAGAGGTGTATTTTTCGTAAGAGAACTCTCGGTCAGTGCGTAAGTTTTTGCTCTCTTAAGATTTCTGCCTGGTCTCTGAGGATAACCAAACCAGTTCGAAACAGCTGTCAGGCCAGTGAAACCTTATTAAAATGGACCAATAGAAGGCGAATACATGGTCACTTGGGCTAGCGATCATGTCTCCTATAAGGTCCTCGCTAGGACAACTCGTAAATGCCGGCGAGTGTATTCCCGTAAGCTCTCCGGTCAAATTTCGCATGAAACTTTCATAGTTTCTGCATTCGGCTTTGAAATAATGCTGGATTTAATATCCGCTTGGTTTGTATAATTTTGCATCGCCGAAATCAAGCCTTTTGGCTCTTTATTTTAGTAAATATCTAGTACTTATTTAATACTTTAGTAATGTATCTGGTACTTATGTAGTACTCTAATGAAGTATCTAGCTTTTCAACTGAGAGAGAGAGAGAATAAGCCAGTTTCATAAGGAGGTGCTTTTATTTTTCATTCCTCAAACTGGTCAGAAGCATTCATACAACTTACACAAAAAAATATATTTAAGGCATAAAACTAACTATTCGATCCTAAAATTATTGTCGTGGTCTTTAAAGGCCTCCTTTAGTTTCGCAGATTATTTCTATTATATAATATACGAGTATATTGTTTTTGCTTTGGTATTTTTATTCCCTTCGAAATCCAAATTAAAGTTACCATTAAAATAGATGTATTTTCATGAATACTAATAATGCAGTCAAAGTCAACAGTGGACTGCAGTTTGTCCTGATTTTGGAGATATGGGTTGAATACTGGAAGGGTGCCAAAGTTTTCAAATCTCAGTTACAAGTGGAAATCCCAATCAAAAATTCCAGTTTTAGACGATTTATGATTTTTCTTTTCTCTAATTTCGCAAGTGTATACAGTATTAAATCTTTCTTCAATCGATACAATTTTAAAAAGAAAAGAAGGAAAGTGAGCACGAAGTCTTCATGCGAAATTTCAAGGAACGATATTGCAGATTGATTCTTGTTACTAATGGATAAACGAATCATGTGAGAATAGGAGTGAAATAAAGTTAAACAGTGGAATACTGTAGAAAGAGGAGCGAAAATATGCATAACATTTGTTCCGCAAATAATAACTTGCTTCAGAAGTATTTCTGTGTTCGATGTGTAATCAGTATGTGTACTCATCGATTACGATTATTTAGTCGTTAATTAAACATGCTGATGCATTACTGCATCAGTGTTAAATTAATAATAATAATAATAAGTTAATTAATAATAATAATAAAGTTTGACTTCTTTATAATAAAGAAGTCAAACTTTATTATTATTATTATTTTATTAAGTATTATCATTAGTTCATTTTTACACTGTGGTCTCCACTTCTTGATAACTCTTATTTGATGTATATGAACATTTACATGCTATTCATCAAATAAGAAAACACCATGATAATGAAAATCACTGTAACTCAGACGTAACTCTTCTTTTTGTTATTCGGCTCGCTCTTTTCATAACAATTATTTTTTCCTTTTTAGTCATAAAACTGCATACCAATTGTAAACTTCATTTAAATGCTCTGCGCTCATTATGATATTATTGTCATTAGATATTTACTAGAAAACAGTGATCAAGATAGATAATAAATTTCATAATATTTGTGATTACATGTTCCTTGATGCTAATTTGTATTGTGCTTTCATCCATAGGTATATGGCAATTATGTACCCTCTTAAGCCTCGCATGTCTCGAGTAACGACGCTCAATATAACACTGTCGATATGGGTAGCCAGCAGTATTCTTTCCTTTCCTAATATTCTATACTCTGCAACTAAAATGGAAATTTTCACCAATGGCGACTACCGAGTTATATGTTACATGGAATGGCGTGATGGACCCATGACAGAAAGCGACGATGAATACATGTAAGTACCCACTAAAGTAAAGGTTGTATTGCATTCTGTGAGTGGACTCTGTTTGAATGGTGTAATGTAACGTTATGGTAGTTATTAGGGCAAAAGCACGAGTCCAGACCGGACTGTTGACATTATCAACATCTTATTACTAGTAATAAGTACCATTTGCATGCCTACCATGGGTTTCATAAGCGCCCGAGATATATATATATATATATATTTCTGGTACTCTGCAATTATCACTTAATTAGATTAGTAAACCAGACTGCGAGCAGCAAAACTAATGACAGTTAAATTTAATTTAAAAAAAATAGCTTAACTTTGGCCCGCTAAGTTGATCATAAACCCCACGTAGCCATGTGTAACTAACACAGCTGGAATCCAAGACAGTCAATCTGGTTTACTGAACTTTTTTTGTGAGCAACGTGAACGCAAATTGCACTAACGTCATTTGGAATGTTTTATTTCGAAATTTTCGCATTAAGTATTTAATGAGGCTCGTGATGTGGTTACGGTCCTCATGTCTTGTTCAGCACCTGACAGAAAGACGGACGCACAGAATCGTATCACGAAAATGAAATATTCATTTAGCGTCCCAGAAGTTTGTCTTCTGTAAAAATATCATACCACACACACACACGCGAGGCTCTGAAGATGAATAGCCTTCAGTGCAGGGTAACAGCGCGTGAATCAAGTTTACACAGTGGAAGATAAGCGTGGGGGAGGAGTTAGAGAGAAGTCAGTGAACGGAAACGTCGATATTCGAAACGTGAAGAAAATGGGTGCTTCGGGCTTGTTGTAATGAAAGTTTAATATTTGTAAGACGAGCTGTGAATGTGGAGTAGAATTAACCATGAAAACTAAGGTGTACAATCCAAACTGTGCAGATTATGTATGCGTCACAGTAACTGACATTTACTGCAAGCAAGCAACTGTTTTTTATTTATTTAATTAGTTTTTTTTTATTTCAGTGTTTTCGCTGAACCTCACACGATACTTCCCAGATTTCCTTTTTTGTGATACCTTGCCGTGATAATTACAAGCGGTGCGTACATATAATCAAATGTTCAGAGCACTACAGAAAATATATAATTGAAATAACTAATACGATAACTATAAAAGTGGTTAAAATGTATGAACATATATAAAACTTGAGGACAATCTTATTGTGGTGCTGATCAAAAACATTACCACTAAACGCAAGCAATAAACATATAACCGCTGTTGGTAATATTATCTTCAATATCTCGGATGCCGGGTGACAGCGTTATGATATAACGAATACTTTCGCTATCAAGGATGCTCATTTATATTCAGATGACACTATCACGAGAATATTAATCTAAATCTGACAAAGGTTTTGCAAAAACCAACGAATTTTAAAAAATTTAACAAAATACAGTCTGATCCATTCTTCTGGCCAGCAGCAACACTATAGCATTTAGACCAGCGGTCGCAAACTGGTGGGCGGATACGGCCCGCGACCTTTTCTAAAAATCAATGTTTCTAACATCCTGCGGGGATTAAAACAGAAAAATATTCAAACTTCTAAATGTTTTATGACAGATTTAAACAAAAGTAAAACTCATTACTACAATTCTTTGTACCAGGTTTCAATCATCAAATGTTGGCAACACCGAATGGAAGTTACTTGTCACGCAGCCATTTTAAGCCACGTGATACAATGTCAATAAGTCATTGTAATACGATAGTGTGTTAATAAAAAGTTACCTCAATAACATAATTTTTTTGCCCATAACAATGTCTGAATTTAAAGTTAAAAAAAGAAAAATAGAAAAAAATATTTCTTTGTGGAAGTAAAACATATTCCAACATGTTTGATATGTAGGCAAAGTGTCCCCGTGGTGAAAGAATATAACCTAAAACGCCATTATGAAACAAACCATAAGAACTGCGATAAATATACAGAAAAGATGCGTGATGACAAACTTAAAGATTTAAAAAATTAACTGAAGTTTCAAGAGAAGATATTTTCGAATGTTATCACAACAAGTGATGCTGCTGTTAAATGTGGTTACGTCATAAGTGAAAAAATTGCTCGGACTTCGAAATCTTTTACCTCATGGAGGATTTGTTAAAAATTGTATTTTAAGTGCAGTTTAAAATCATATGTCTGGAAAAAAACAAGCATTTCACAGTATAAGCCTATCAAGAAATACAGCTGCGGAGCATGGTGAAAATATAGCAGAGAACAAAAGACATATTTCTGTGATTACACCACATTTTTTATTATTCAGTTATACAATATACTGAAATAATAGTTCCCGACAAGTTTCGTAAATCGTGGGATTTACATCTTCGGGGGTAAATAGTATAACTTAAAGTTTAAACAAGAGAAATTAATAAATACAAATCATAACCGTCTGGCTATTCATAAACTCAAATAACTGAATGCAGATATAAAACGTTATTCACGTTGAACAATACTGGACGATGCCACGTGTTCTTGTTCTCGTTCATACAGTCCGAGCTCAGATCGAGGTAGAATTTTTATTAGAGCTGACCACACTTGATGGAGAATTAAACCTTGATTTTTATTGCATTGAGTTGGGTTTTTCAGCATATTAGCAGCTTCTTTAAATTTTCTTATATAGCTGTTGTTTTCTATGTATGACATCGTCGTTTTTGGCCAGAGTACATCGTCTCCAGTGGAAGTGGCACGGAAAGCAAGACCTGTTTTTTGTTCTCTTTTGTATTGTACGTCTTTTTTGGTGTTCAGCCATGCGTATTACTCCAGATCTTCCTGTCTGTCCTACATAGCAAATCCCGCAAGAGCAATGGATTTTGTAGACTCCTGGTTTTTTAAGAGGATGATGAGGTAGTTTTGGTGGATGTAGGAATCTTGAGATTTTTTCCATAGGAAGGAAGGCTACCTTTACGTTGTCTTTGTTCTTTAATTTGGCTAGCTTATCTGTAACATTTTTGATATAAGGAAGCGAGATTTCGTTTTTGCAATCCTGTTTTATTGTGTTGTTAGTTGGAGGCATTTTAAGGATTCTCTTGGTGGTTTTTGTTTCATATCCATTCTGTTGGAGGATTTGTGTTAAGTATTTTAGTTCTTCATTACATCTTTCTTGTGTGCTAGAGATATTGTATGCTCTGTCTTGAAGAGTTTTAATTAAGCTTATTTTTTGTGAAGGATGGTGGTGTGAGGCTGCATTTAGAAATCTTCCTGTGTTTGTCGGCTTCCTATAGAAGGAGAGTTTACTTTCTTTATTAACTTCTAATAGAATATCTAGAAAAAGAAGTTTTCTATTTTCTTCTTGTTATAAAGTGAATTTTATGGTGTTGTGCAAATTGTTGAGATACTCTTTGAAATTGATAAGTTCATCTGTTGTTCCATTCCATATGATGAAAATATCGTCTACATAGCGTAGCCATAGTTTTGGTTTTTTATGGCAATACTTAAGAGCATTGTTTTCACATTTTTCCTTAAATAGGTTTACTAATACCGGTGATAATGATGAACCCATGGCCAGTCCTTCTTTTTGTTCCCAGATTCTGTCTTGATAGGTGAAAAAAGTATTGTTTATATAATGTTTAAAAAGATCTTAAAGAAGCTGCTAATATGCTGAAAAACCCAACCTAATGCAATGAAAATCAAGGTTTAATTCTCCATCAAGTGTGGTCAGCTCTAATAAAAAATCTACCTCGATCTGAGCTCGGACTGTATGAACGAGAACAAGAACACGTGACATCGTCCAGTATTGTTCAACGTGAATAACGTTTTATATCTGCATTCTGTTATTTGAGTTTATGAATAGCCAGACGGTTATGATTTGTATTTATTAATTTCTCTTGTTTAAACTTTAAGTTATACTATTTACCCCTGAAGATGTAAATCCTACGATTTACGAAACTTGTTGGGAACTATTATTATTTCAGTATATTTTATAACTGAATAATAAAAAATGTGGTGTAATCACCAAAATATGTCTTTTAATGGCAGAGAACTTCAAAGATATATTGCGTGAAAAAATTAAGAGTTTTGTAGCGTTTTCCATTGCAGTTGACGAATATATAGACATTATTAATACTTCTCAGTTAGTAATATTTATTCGTGGCGTTGATGACGATATGAACTTGACTGAAGAACTATTGGATATAGTGCCTGTGTCAGGAACAACGACAGGAAATGACTTATATTTGTGTATTGAGAAAAGTCTTGAAAATGCTCTCGCGGACTGGTCAAAATTAGTAAGTGTGACTACAGATGGGGCACCTGCTATGGTTGGTGTTAACGTTGGAGTTGTTACAAGCCTTCAAATGAAAAAGGAAATGTTGTGCAAGAAAAAACTTAAATCGTTTCATTGCATAATACACCAAGAGTCACTTTGTGCTAAAAAAAAAAAAAACTAAAGATGGAACAGGTCATGAGTGTAGTAATTAAAACAGTAAACTGGATACAATCTCACGCCTTGAATCATCGACAATTCAATGCTTGTTGGAGGAATTGGATTCACAATACAGCAGTTTGCTATATTACGGAGGTTAGGTGGCTTAGCCGTGGCGTCTTTTTAAAAGATTTTTTGAATTCTTAAAAGAAATTGACATATTTACTTCATCCAAAGGAAACTTGATTCCTCAGTTCACCGATGAAGATTGGTGCAAAGACTTGGCCTTTTTAGTTGACATAACAAGGTACTTAAACACTTTGAATACTGCTCTGCAAGGACGTGAACGGTTGATATGTCATATGCATGATTCAATTAAGTTGCCATTTCTGGCAAACCCAGTCGGCAAAGAATAATTTAGCCCACTTTCCTACTCTTAAATCGATTTCTCGAAATAATAATGATGCTGAAAAGTACATTCCTCAAATTGAAGAATTGAAAATTAAATTTGAAAAAAGATTTTCTGATTTCAGCCAGTTTGAAAGTGAATTATTATTATTATTCAGTTCACCTTTTTTAATTAATATTGAAAATGTTGACGAAGATTTACAAATGGAAGTAATTGAACTCCAGTGCAACACTTAACTAAAAAATAAATATAACGAAGTTGGCATACCAAATTTTTATGAATACTCGGCAGTAAATATCCCAAATATAAAAATTATTGCTCAAAAATGTTGTACATTTTTGGAAGCACTTATGTATGTGAGCAATTAGTTTCGATTATGAAACTTAATCATTCAAAGTTCCGCTCACGGATAAAAGATTCTAGATTAAATGCAATACTTCCTATTGCAACACGAAACGAAAAAGCAGATATTGACATGCATGTTATACAGAGGAAAAGAAGTCAGATTTCAGGATCAAAATCAAATTAAAAAACAAGACTCGTAGATAAAAATCTTTATTTTTGTAAGTCAAAATTATGTATTTAAATAATTTTCTTAAAGTATGAATAAAATGTAATTGAACTTATATTTTCTAAACTTATATTTTTAAAATTGAAAAATATAAATGATTATAAATTTTAAATTTAAATGGTGGTGTAACTGTTTATGTAAAGGCCCGGAAACAAAAAGGCCTTTGTTAGAGCCTTTCTTTTTTTTTTTTTTAGTTTATGTTTTGGTTCACAGAATAATATTGAATACGGCCCACGTATGATATACATCTAATTGACTGGCCCTTTGCTGCGTTTGAGTCTGAGACCAATGATTTAGACCATTGAAAGTAATCAGAATAAATAAATAAATAAAAAGCTAGACTAATGAACAGTAAAATTATTTTAGGTGAGTTTTGCAATGAGTAAGCACTTTTGGTAAGACACTGTTAATAAGACTGGTCATTTATCCGTGCGATCATTTTCATACATCAAACGTATGAAAATGTATTCTGTAGGAAAGACGTTTTTGATACGATTTCAAATTATCTGGGATATTTTCTAAAATTTGTCAAGCCATGTTCACTCTGTTGTGATCAAACAAAAAAAACTTTTATTATTTAAATTATTTCAGATGATGCGATGCGCTTAAGATCAAACTCTAGAGCATTTAATAACTGAGAACGTTCAGTTGCTGCTATAGTGGCTGTGTAAGATTACTGTTGCATACTATTAAATACGCTTAGTATTTAATTCTCTCTGATTACTATAAGTTGTATAGGTCAGTGCTTCCCAAACTTCTAGATGTCAGGGCCCCCTTTGCAAAAATTAAAAAATTTCATGGTCCCCCTCGAAAGAAAATCGTAATAGAGACATATATTATTATAATATTTATTGTATTTATATTCAATACAAAACATACACAGCGAATATTGCAAAAATCAAATGCATATATTACATTTTTTGCCTCTTACCGTTTGGTTCTGAAGACGATGCGGGCTGTTCTGGTAAAATATGAAATACTGTCCTTTTTTTTTTTTTTTTTGAATCTGTTTCTGCTTCTTCTGATTGTTCGCGGGAATTTTTTTTTATTTTTTATCAGCCACTTATCCATCTCAGGGTTAAATTTTTTAAAGTAGAATAGATCAAATAATATCACCACTTACCGATACTGGCACACCACAGACTGATAACATGAAATTAGTGAATATTACCTGAATAAGGGAATCCCCAGACCAGGAACATTTTTCTCTTTTGTGACTTTTCTCCCTTTACGGTAATTATTAAGCCTAACGCGAAACAGACGCCAAAGGCAGGTTATTAAGATGTGCATGTGATTGGTGCGGTATTAACAAAAGATCGCGCGACCGAAAGATAAAAGCATAGCTGACAATTGAGTTGAAATGCTAACTCTCTTCAACCGAATTCCATATGTGAAACTGCCATAACATTCATTATATATATATATATATATTACTTAGTTTTAACAATTTTACGAATTTTAACACGTTCGGTTGAATTTTATTGCTGCCTTGGGAAATCGAACTCACACACATCTAATTAATAACAATAGTTTTTAGTTATATACGTGTTTGCCCATGCAACATATGGTTTTGTTTCAGTCTATACAGCATAGTTTCTGTATGAGGGGACATGTGATTCATTAATTAGTGTGTTTTTATCCCGGTTGTCTCTAATTGCACTATTTGTTGAGAAATATATTACCAGACTCCTCATACCTTATTCACTGGCATAATAAAAGTACTTGTTTTTATTGCCTCTGCAGTATAGTGGTTGTTAGGGAGGGGTGTTGTTTACCACTGCAAGGGAGTTCTATCTCCCCACATGAACTTGTTTAAGCTTTTTTTCATGTGTGAGGTATATGCGAAACTTTTATTGGTAACAGATGACAGTGATAATATAAAACGAGTTTTGATAAGTATATAAAGTCAATATCAACAGTCCCTGATTACGAACGCGTGATGAAAGCGACAGGAAGATTTGGAGCTTCCCTGGAGAGCATTCGAAGTAAATACTATTAACCACTGCTTTGAAATGAAACATATGAATAAACAATATTTACTAATATTCATTAAGCGCCGAAATACGCAAAGTTTGTGAACCAACACCAATGTGTGAATTTTTGCATTAAAATATAAAAAATAACAAAAAAGAAATAATAAATAATAAAAGTTAAATACGTTTCTTTTAAAATAAAAAAAAATCTACTTAGTCTTAAAACATTTTAAATTTGTTTTCATTATTTCACGGCCCCCCTCAACAAAACCTACGGCCCACAGTTTGGGAAGCGCTGGTATAGGTTACGTAATTTATGATATTTATGATATCACAAAGCATGTAACATCTACAGGTATGTTTCCCATCCAGACTTGTTAAAGATGAGGTCTCATCACAAAGGCCTCAGTACTGAAGTCATCAGGTGTCCTCAATATGGAGGAGACTGGAACATGATTAGGCGTAATTGCATCTATTATTATTATTATTATTATTATTATTATTATTATTATTATTAAGAAGGCCTCCAGGGCGTCAGGGACTCATCGAGGGAGGCCGCATTCTACGCGCACCAGCTGCCATACATGTTCTTGAATTCATTCACACTACTTGCACACACTACATCCAACTGCAATCGATTCCAATCACGCACTGTTCTAAGAGATAAAATTCTAGCCCTCACCCCTTCTTAGCAGCATTCATTCTCAGCTTTCAAGGAGTCTCTCTTGTCCTTTCCCCACTCTCCATAAAATGAAAAATTTTATCAATTGAAATCCTGTATGACCCTTTCAGAAGTTTTTAAGTCTCAATCATATCATCCCTCTTTCTCCTCTTTGGTAGTGTCTGCAGTCTACAAATTCTCAATCTGTCTTCATAATCAGTATTCCACAATCCTGATATCATTTTAACACTCTCCTTTGCCTTCTCTCCACTGTATCAGAATCGCAACAGAAATCAGGAGACCAGATTTGCACACAATAGTCCAAGTGAGGTCTAATCAAGGCTTTGTAAAAAGGTAAAATGACAATCATATATCTACATGTAAAAGTTCGTTTCAGCATTGCAATTATCTGTTGAGTTGTATTTGCAATCTTTGCTACATGGCCCCTGAACTTTAACTTGCTATCTAATAGCACTCCAACATCCCTAGCCTGATCAGTTTCGTCTAGCATAATCCCACCAATATAATACGATATTGGATATCTAATCAAGCCAAAGTGCATGAATTTACATTTACTAACATTGAACTGACATCCATTTTCCCATGCCTACAATTCTAGCCTATTCAAATCATTCTTCAAGTACTGCATATCAGCAGCAGCAGCATTCCTGATTACTCTACCTATCTTTGCATCACCAGCAAATAGTTCTGTGTCGCCTCTCAAATCCATTCCAATGTCATTAATGTATATGTTGAATAACAGTTGGCCAAGGACTGATCCTGGTGGTACACCACTAGTTACCTTAAATTTTGCAAACTCACATCCCTGTATGCCATTTTTTGATATTTTTCAGTCAGCCATCCTCTTATCCGTGCTAATATTTTATAATCTAATCCCATATTCTCCAATTTATGCAACAGTCTTCCATGGTGTATTCTGTCATAAGCCTTAGCAAAATCCAAAAGTACCATTCCCCTTTTCAAGTACAATGGTAACCATTAGTAAATCCATGTTGTTCATTGAAAAATAGAGACTTTCTGTCAACCTATTTCTGAATGCGATCCCTAACCAATTTTTCCAATCTTCACGAACACTTCAGAGATGCCAGTCTATATTTGGATACATCAGTCTTTGCACCACCCTTATGCAATGGGATTACCATACATTCTTTCTACTCCTGAGGAATCTTCCCTGTTTTGAGACTGAAATTATATAGCCTGGTCAAAGGAATAGCCAGTTCAGCTTTTAGCATCCGTGCAGATATTCCAATAATCCTTATGGCTGAATTCTTATTCAGTTTATGCAACAGCTCTAATATTTTCTTCTCATACAACTGAGTTTCTTCATCCAATGAATAGATAGCAGCGAACACAATGTTGCATACACCAGGTTGATAGCTTTTAGTAAAATGGGCACTCATTATTTGAACAACCTCTTCTGCATCTCTCACACCATCTGCATTCTGTAGAGTTATTCTTTCATATTCATTCTTTCTTTTACTTGCAGAATATCGATAGAATTATTGTACCATGCAAAGCCAGTTTCTTTTCATACTCATACTTTGCTTTCCGTACAACAATTGTGACTATTCTAACCTGCTGCTTATAATTCTCATAATGCACATCATATTTATGCTCACAGTATTCCTTCCACATCATCCGTTTCTTACGAATATCTTGCTTAATAAGATTACACATTCATTTTACTCCTACCTTATTTATTCTTCGATCTCTCGGGACACTCTGATATCGCATCATTTAAGTAATGTTTAAATGCTTCCCATACACTGTCGATATTATTCCCATCCAACAACCGATCTCATTCCACTGAACTCAGTATACTCCTTAGTTGGTCATAATTTCCTGCTTTGCAGTTCAGCATGTAACCTTTTCTGAATGGAGCATCCATAAACTTAGTCGCTTCCCAAGTGAGTACCACATGATCGCTGTCACCAACCGGAGGTAGAATAGTTACATCTTTAACTAAAACGCCCTCTGACACTATAATCAAATCTAACACTCTTTGAACTCGAGTTCCTTCTGTCACATGCTGCTTGAGGAAGTTGTCCCCCAACAGCTCAATAAATGCACAATAAATGCATTTTCATTCTTCTCATGAGATTCTACTGCTACCCAATCAATATTTGAATAATTAAAGTCTCCCATTTTGAATACTCTTTTTGCACTCATCATCATCATTTGTAACCGATACAGGTCTGTAGCAACACACCCCTATGTATTTGTTCTTGTTAGATTATACCTCACTCCAGATGGCTTCATACTCACTCCACATGAAATACTGTTACTAATGCTACAATCATAGGTCTCAATAGTAACTGGATTCAAGTCATCCGATATCATTAGCAGCATACCCCTTCTCCTCCTCTCCTGTCTATCCTTCCTAAAAATACTGTACCCTTTACACTCGATGCCAGTTAGTATGTCTGATTCTGATAACCAGTTCTCACTAATGCCTACAATCTGAGGTCCCAACATATTGACCAAGGTAACAAACTCCACCACTTTGTTTCTGATACTCCTAGCATTCGTATGCAGACAATAATCTGCCGCATGTTCTTTGTATACGCTTTTCTGCAGTCTGCATGACACAGGTGGACAACTTGCAGATCTCTTTTCTTCTCTAGCTCCTTATACATGTAAACATCTTTGGTGGGTTTGATGGGTCCAAACCAGACGAACACAAAGTCGAAATCGTTCTCCCATCGTCGTCATTTCCATGAAATGCCCATTCCGTCAATAACAGTTATATAAAACGTTGTCGCTCTTACTCTCACATTCTCACCATTCCTCTCATTATAATTTAGTTTCCCTGAAAAGTCCCCCTCCGAACATTTATTAGTTTTTCAAGACTCCTGATACTAAACGCATTCAAGTGTAGGCTGTCCCTCTTATTCAAATCCAATCTTCCCTCAAACTTGCTCCGCACATCCAAAAACTCTCATCCATTCCTTCTACACAGCACATACGCATCAAAAAATTGGCCATCATAACCATTCTTCTTAAAATTCGAAAGGTTAAATTCAAAAAAGTTCAAAATATTATTATAAAGGGTTAAAATTTATTTTGTTTTGATAAAAGAAAAAAAATTATAAAAATAAAAGTATGCAAACAAATCACGCTCAGATATAACGAATATAAAAAAAAATGTTATAGAAATGAAATTACGCATTCACGTATATGCATTTTGTGATATTAGCATACCAGTGAGTGACCGTAATGTCTCTCACTTTGTATAACCCAAGCGCTTGCTCTGATAGCGGATGTATCACTAAAAATATGTATTAAGTTCTGATGGTAAAAAATATTTTATAGAGATAAGAAATATTAACTCTGAAACTCTTCATGAAGACAAGTTCTGTTAACTATTTTAGTTGACAATTCTTAGTTGACAATGTTAGACAAATATCTGTCATTTGTTATCTCATCAACAATAACAGCACTCGACAACACGTTGAAGTTAGAGACAACACTGTCGTAGAATATCGGTTTTCTGTAAATATGTCCTTCCTCATAATAACTAGCACTCTTTATCGTAGTTGTTAGCATCCTTTGGTCGAAAAGACTTGCGTTCAATCCTTGGAATAGTGTGAAAAAATTATTTAGAACTTAACTAAAGCCGATCTTCTCAGTGTCAAACGAATGAAAGAAAAGTCCCCCTCCTGAAATTCGGTTTTTTTTCATCCCATAAAATTGTCGAACCAATGAATGAACATTAGCAATTTGAATACATAATACACCGACCTCATAGATCTTAGTTAATTCTACATAATCTAAACAACCAACCAGACAACCAACTAATCCCATAGTATACGTTTATGTTGGGCTGGGTGAGTTGTTTTGAATTAAGGACGAATCAAACAAGTTATGGGACCAGTGCATTATGTGCAGGGTGTCGTTCGCTTACTTGGCTGGATGAAGAGATGAAGAACCCGAATTTCTAAGAGAAAAACACTTCCATCAATACATGAGACCGGCTACACCTCACTTTCATCTGAAAAAACTTTTGTAAAGATTCTTAGCTTTCAAGATTAAATTCTGACTAGAGTTTTTCCAACCGAGGAGAGTATCTTGGCACTACGGAGGTGTTCATGTTAACGTCAACTGTGTTACACACACACACACACACACACAAAGAATAAAATGTACTTTAATGTATTGAATAAATGTCACACTTTGGGTTTGTGTTTAAGGTAGAATTTCAACATGGCAAATGAAGTTTGCCATTTTGAAAATCTACAGAGTTTTCGTACAACAAAAGTAAGACTTACACCACATGTTAAAACACTAAAACACATTTACATCATTATAGTAGTCAGCGCGAGGGATACTCATAAAAGTAGCTCTATTTATTTCCTTGTGTGTGTGTGTGTGTGTGTGTGTGTGTGCGCGCGCGCGCGCGCACTCAAGTACTCTTTGGATGAAGAATATTCTATCATTACGCTCACTTGACTACGGAAACAGGAGCAGCCGAATTCCTCTAAGTACCACCGGAATGAACAGGAAACATGTAAAGTCAAAGTGCATATGATTTAATGAACAAGATGAATCAAAATAGAGCTTTGAGGGTTTTCATTTTTATGGAAGTCGGTTAGTTATCAGTAATGTAATTATCATCGAAGTTGTTTTCTCTGATCTGTGATACAAGATCAAAGAAACGTTCACTTGCATTTTACTTAACGAAGTCGAAAGTTAAAATGAAAAATAAGCACTTCCACTGTTTTAACAACAACAACAACAACAACAATAATAATAATAATAATAATAATAATAATAATAATAATAATAATAATAAACACGCTTTAAGATTCTTATTTTCTCTAAAGGTCCCTAAATACAATTTCATTTTCCCACATAAACGGGAACACGAATCAGCCATACTGACTTTTTAACTTATCATTATGTTTTCAAGTTCGAGCCGCAGAAACCTGAGAGTTACAACCAACATTTCAAGAAATTTTCATTCAAGCCATCATTAATATTTAGGGATAAGTAAAAAGGTATTTCCCTTTAATTTACCTATTTACCTTCGAATATTCAAAATAAGATCCTACTATTTTTTTTGTTGTTGTTGTTGCTGTTTTGTTTCATTCTATTTTTTTTGCGGGGGGGGGGATGAACAATATTCGTGGCAGATTTCCTCACAATGTAACACAATTTCCAAATTTGTTTTAATTCAAAGGAATGCTTGTTGATATCTTAACACAAAATAATCGTTTCTCTCCAATATACACACACGTCTATTAATAGAAGCTGATCGTGTTTATTCCTTATGGATTTATCCACACTTAAATATTAACTGAAATTTAAAATAATAATGATTTAATATATAGATCTTTTAGACCTAACGTTTGTAAATCTGTAAATAACTAGTTTCAACCCTTTGTGAATTCATTTGTAAACTTTTTGGTGACTAAAGTACGGCAAACATCTGTCGCAATCCCGTGTTCTTAACGTAATTCGTATAACAGGTGAGTTCTACTATCGATTTTTCTGAATTTCAGGAAGAAAAATCCTTCTTACTTGTGCCGAACTTCGACTAATTCAAGAATCGTCTAAAGAAAAGAAAACTTTCATCTGGTTGCCAACTAGAATCGAACCTATAATGCTCTTTCTTTTGACGATCTAGAATAACAAAAGTTACCACAAGGATACACAATTACCTATTGATTAAAATGGATTATGCATCTTCACCGTCATGGAGCATTAGCCAAATATAAACGCTCTTCAGTCGAAATATTATCGTTGGTCTCATCAGAGCACTTTCATTTCTCCTTATAAACTCTTTTCCGTAGTCTTTCATTACTAATCAATATTCTCTCTCTCTCTCTCTCTCTCTCAAGCTTAGGTTGTTATGGTTATGAAACATAACCATAACAACCTAAGCAAGAGAGGAGGGGGGAGAAGAGAAGGCTCTTCTAATTCTTCCTCTCGCTTAGGCTGTGGTTTTGAATCCTGCTGGATGCTTCGCATGGTCTTTGTCAATATCTTTAGGTAGTAAACGATTGTCATCGCCCTGTGTGAGATTACTAACCTGCTGTCGAAGCATGAAAGAGAAAGATGATCCAGGAACATTATTATTATTACGTGACACCTCCAGGGAGTCCAAAGACTCATCGAGAGAGGGCAACTACTCTACATCTCTCTGTCTCCACCAACCAATCCGCCAACGCCATCTATCGCCCGCCGCCACCACTAGTATTTCCACTGACTCGCAAACATCCATACCCACGGCGGATTCGAATCCGCAGCCTTTTGGCTGGAAAGCGGATAAGCTAACCTCTCGGCCAACCAAGCCGGCATTATTATAGAGAAAAAACATGATTCCTGGAGCATCTATCGCATAAAAGATCATTTTAAATCTAAATTAATTATGAAAAATATTTTATATCATGACTAGTGAAAATAATCACTTTCACAGTGTGTTCTTTTAAACTACATATATATTAATATCTTGGAGTGCCTGCTAACAATTTTAAGTCATGAATGTTTCACTGAATGGCTTCGAATATTCAAAATTAGATCCTGGACTATTTTTTTTTTTTTTTAATTTCATTCTATTATTTGGGGGGAGGGAGATGAAAAGTCGAGTGGACATCTAGTTAATATAGTAAATCTCCTAGCTCTTGTACTGTTTTGGGAGAAAGAGCCGGTTATATTGGGAAAGCACTGAATCTTTCTTGGTTTTCGTCTGATATATAAGTTGTTTACCTTCCCGTTACTCAAAATGAAAAGAAAAAACAATTTATGGATAACTACAACAATCCTCTCAGTTAATTGTCATTTTTATCTGTATTGTTTGCTATAATTCTGTTTGATGGCTTTTTTCGCCACCAATCTCTCTCTCTCTCTCTCTCTCTCTCTCTCTCTCTCACGCACTCACTCAATCTTCCTACAGTTTCTTTTCTTATTTTTTTTTAAATATTTTAAATACTCAGTTTTTTTTTCCGTTTATAAATTCTTATAACACTGAGCTTTATCAGTTCTTTTCCCGGAAAGTTAAATTAGCTGGTCTCAGCCACAGCAGGAAAGGTTCCTTCATCCTGAATTTGCGTTTTTTTCTCTAGGAAAAATAATAGATAAATAAAAAATAACCACGACACTGATGACTCATCACTTTAGTTGTTTCGGAATTCATGCCAGTCTCTTTTCTTTGTAAAAAATAAGATAAGTTTAGTAAATCCGATTATTTTTCTCTGGTATTTCTCATTCTTAAGATTCGATCCAATCGAATCCAGTTTTGATACTAAATATATAACAGATCCTAACAGAGGTGGTCAGGATCGGAATTTTTACTTTAGGACAAATAGTTGAGAAATCATAGGAATATAACAAGAATCTGAATTTAAGATTTGTAGATCAGGAAAAGTTTTGCAGATCAGGAGCATATGACAAGGTGGCAAGAGGAAAGCTATTCAAAACTCTCAAGTTATATGATATTAATGGGACATTATATCAAGCAATACATAGTCTCTATTTGAGTTGTAATCAGCAGTTAGAATTGGAGGATGTAGAGGAGGATAGTTTGATGTTAAGTCAGGTGTGCGACAAGGATATACGTTATCGCCACTATTGTTAATCATCTATATGGATCACATTATAAAGGAAAGTGGTATTAAACCTGGTATCAAATTGCAAATATTAATTTCAGCTCTTTACTTTACGAGGATGATGCTATACTTCTAAATAAATCCAGGGCAAGTCTGCAGGATTCTCTGACCAACTGAATCACTGCTGTAATAAATTTGATGTGTAAATCAGCATTAAAAAGACAAAGACAAATACAATGAAAACAGGCAGAAACATTAAAAACATCAACTGGATCCTGAATGGAGAACTTATAGAACAAGTAAAATATTTCAGCTATTTATGCACAAGATTTAGTGAAGATGGCAAATTGAATTTGGAAATAGACAACAGAATTAGCAAAGCTGGTATGGTAGGAAGTCAACTGAATAAATTTATACGAAATAAGAGAGAGATTAGTCAGAACACTAAACTAGCTGTATACATGACAGTGTTCAAACCAATGTTAACATATGGATCTGAGAGTTGGGTTAGAAATAAAACATTTGATCAAAGACTGGAGACCACATATTCGAAAATCTTGAGAAAGATTAGGGGACTTAACAGGTGGCATCAATGCCAGTATCACATTAAAAACGAGAATATTAGGAAAGAAGTTGAAAGTCTTATCATTCAGGATTGTGTTCGCAGAGTTAATGCCATACCGCCTGAGATTAGCTCTGCAAACACAATGGTTGAGAAAAGATTAGCAAAACAAGTCTTCTTTGCGAGGATAGCAGGAAAAAGACCCAGAGGAAGACCAAAATCTAGGTGGACTGATACGATAAAAAGTGGGACAGAAATATAAGATCTGATAATACTGGAATGCTGACAGAGACCCAAACTATCAAAACAATATCTATCATATCTCTTCTTGAATTCAATTACATACGAAGAACTCACAACTGAGTCAGGCAATGCATTCCACTCATTCACCACCCTCCAGGCGAAAAATCTAGTTCTCACAGCATTGTTAACCACACCCTTCCTTAATTTCCAGGGATGATCTCTTGTTCCTCCATCACTATCACACAGCTGAATAATTTCTCCTGAATCAATCCTACAAGAACCTTTTAGTAATTTAAATGTTTTATCATATCCCCTCTTCTTCACCTATCAACCAACCTCTGCAATCCACACTCAATCTATCAATGTATAGTAGGGAGCATTTTTTACATCACTTACCAACTTAGTCACTCCCTTCTGAAACCTCTCCACAACCTCCTCATCTCCAAGGAATCCAGGTGACCAGACCTGAGCACAGCAATCCAAATGTTGAAGTATCAACGTTTTACAAAGGAGAATAATAACCTCTCCATCCATGGATGCCAGTGCACTCCTCAACAACCAAGCAATCCTATGTACGATCTTGGACACCTTAGCAATGTGTCCTCTGAACATGATGATATATAACCGATATAGCTGACTATAACTAGTCTACAACAATTTTTAGATACTTCAAGAAGAGTGAATACGAATGTGATGAAACTGAATTTAATGTGAATGATTGAACACATACGCTCACGCCTTCCTTCCGTTTTAATGTATATAATAAATTCACCCTACAAGTTCACAGTAAACCGATATTCCACCCTGCATACAGTCTTCATGAATGTTGTTATCAAAATTTAGTCTCTGTATAAAACTTCATTTTTCAAATTATAAATTCATAAAAATATTTCCTCTGAACATTTCTTTCTATAATACATTAACGACGACTGTCTGCTTTTGTTCGACTTATGTATAAAAAAAAAGAGATGTGGCCAGTCTCAAGATGAAACAGAACACAGGTCGGAATAATCATTCCGGCACAAATCCACCCAAATCTATTCTCCGATCCATCCGCCCACGAACATACCGACATTCTTTAGGTAGTATTTTTAAAGTACTCCATTACCATCACAAATCAGTCACATCTTTATGTTATAGAAAAAGTTGCCGATATCTCTGAATGTTTCAAATTTTTAAAAGATTGCATGCCTCCATTAAAACAAAAAAAAAAAAAATGATTTCAAAAGTAAATTAATTTTAAATCATTTTTGGTAATTTACTTCTATATAAATTATATTTAAAATAACCCTTGATAATTAAATATCTAGATGAGAATAAATATGTGGTAAACAATAAGCTTTCCTTAAAACAAGAATTAAATGGGAATAGCAACTTATTCATAATAGCAATACGATATTTACGAGTATGTTGTGCTCCTCACTCTTCAAAGTCACTTGCATTAACACCCAACAATTATTGTTGGCTGTTAATCTACTCCGATGTTCGCTGAGCTCATTATAAAGTTCTGAAATGAATCCTTTAAAGGAGCGAGGAGTCAATAAGACATCGTATTAAAAGGGATGCGCAGATATGTAGACAATTAAAATGTGCGCAAGACAAGACAAAACATATATAGCTGCTACGGTGCTACCTCTCCCGAATTATGTGGAACACTCCCGAGTTTTGCTTCATTCTCTTGATTTCATAATAACGTTTAAATTGAAGATAATTGTTAAATTTTCTGGACATTTCCTGTATAAGTTCCATAACAATTCTAATTATGGCAGTTTGTTGCTCTTACACTCAATGTGGTAAGTCGAGCAAAAATTCGTTGTTTTTCCTATCAGTCCTAACTGATAGGCAAAATGAATGTTTTTACTACTAGATATTAATTAACCTAGTATCTAATTAATATCTAATAATAGACTAAATATTAAAAATTAACTCAAAGAAAAGCCATTTCTTTTGTTCTATTTTATATTTGCAAAATAGCTGCATTTAGTTACCAGAAAGCAGCATTCTAAATTAGCTGTTATAATAAGGTCCGGTCTTGTCATGCACAGTATGACAGGAAGTCAGGTTTATCAAACAAAGGTGCCTAAACCCTCGCTGTCTCAAAGGGACCATAAAAGTTTGTTACGTGAACCAAAAATTGTACTTACACCGCTGAAGATTAAACAAGTATGAAACCACAACGATATCTTTAGTGTGTTAAAGTATTTGTAAGCAACAGAAATATTTCGGTTGAGCTTTATTTAATCTCATTTTTCAGACTGTTCGTTTCCTTTCTGCGTCAATGCACACAAAGAGGAAACAAATCGTCTGAAAAGTCAGATTTGTGAATGCGCCTACTGTTGGTTACAACAGCAAGCGCATTCACGAATACAGTGATTACAGCACGCATCAGTCTCAATTTTGAGATTAATTAGCTTATGCAAGTGCTGCCGAAAAACGAAACCCACAAAGTCACAGGGAATCGAATTTCTTTATTAGAACACAACTAAACAGACTATCAGATAAAGTATGAGCTTCCTCAAATTAATCAAGGCCATCAGGTTTCGTCATCTTATCGCTTTCGTTCTTCTTATACCGCATTACAGTACTGCCTGAGCATAGCTGAATACAGAAATACTTGTCGTTCATGCTTATTTAAAATATTGAATCCAACTTAAATCTTGATGAAACAATATTACTATAAAGAAATTATTTTTGTTAAAGAAACTGAACACTTCTTTGAAAGTGAAATTTAACATTAAATCCAATATAACACTGAATGCATTTAAAAAAATAAAAATACTTATAAATAATTACTTAACTGAAAAGTCTAAACGAAAGTTTATAGTAGGCTTACCACGTTCCAGGAACACGTATTATAATAAAGTGTGAGGTTTAAAAAGTATTGCCGTAACAATACAGCATGTTGTATCTTTGAGTGTTTTGTATTTGATATGTCTAATTCACACACACACACACACACACACACACACACACACTGAATGTCGAGTTTCTTTATGAAAAGTAAAAAGAAAAAATTCATTCGCTTTTACTGTTTTACATCTTAAACCATTATTGTTATAATTTGTGAAGATAATATGCGTTGGATTCAATTATTTAAAGAGCACGCAATGAAAAATTGCTTAATTCAAAGCAGTATTGAAGGGCAACTTATAATGCAATGAATTGGAAATTAGAGTGTTTTATCCTGCAAAACAGACCCCCATGCCAAAAAAGCACATGCAGTGAACAAATATCATACATTGCTTATAACCTTACTCGTCCATAACTCCAAATAACCAAAAGCAGTGTAATGAAAAGAATCAAAGGCATTTTTCTCTTAAACTAAATAACAGTAACGACTGAACAACAATTGTTAATTTAGGAAAGCGCATAGTAATAATAGGTTTGTTAATTTTATCATGAAGAGGATAGTGAATAATTTGTTGCTCAGAGACTGCAAAGAAAATATTAAGAAATACTGCTTAATATGGAAGTAATGCCATATATTTCCATTTTTCTGCATTTTTGCAAGCCCTATACAATACAATGTAATTAAAATTAATACTGCACATAAAGCAATATTCGCCTAATCTGACAGAATTAATTATGAAAACTAATCTTATTGTTTTCCTCACTTTTTAACAGTCCGAAAAGTGGTGGTGGTGGTGGTGGTGGTGGGGTGTGGGTGTGGGTGTGAGAGAGAGAGAGAAATAAGTCTATGTTTTCTACGAAAACTTAGTTTTCGTAAAAAATTATGTTCGTTCAGTAGTTTGCAAAGAGG
The DNA here is from genome assembly GCF_054136105.1 of Typopeltis vanoorti. Classification (NCBI taxonomy): domain Eukaryota; kingdom Metazoa; phylum Arthropoda; class Arachnida; order Uropygi; family Thelyphonidae; genus Typopeltis; species Typopeltis vanoorti. The sequence continues at coordinate 116,348,781 of NC_143556.1, read as the reverse complement.
ATTTTCAACAAAACAGATAGAAAAAAAAAACATTCAAATATAAAGTAACAAGAGTGGTTGATGAAGGAAATGTAGCCAAGTGATTTTTTTTAGATTTTGTAAAAGCACTTGGTGAGATGTCACATGATAAAATTGTGTTTAAGCTGCAACATACGGGTTTGGATATTCATTTGCTGGAGTGGATTGGCAACTGGTTGTCTGATAAATATCAAAGGATTATGTATGGAGGGGAAATATCTGGGAAAATGATAGTCATTAGTGGGGGTTCTACTCTATGATCATTAATTTTTAACCTTCATATCAATGCTATTGTCACTAGAATTCAGGGAAATATTCAGTTATTTGCGAATGGAAGCTGGGGCAGGTTACAAAGTGCAGTGTTGATGAGACAGCTCTTCAGAAGGTTCTGAATAAGCTGGAAATGAGTTACGAATTTTAGGATTTGCAGAAGGACACTACATACTCTGTATGTGGAAGTATACCAGTTGTTGAGGAAGCATGGGATCTTGAGGTGGATTGAAATTTTAAATTTTATGGATATGTTCAAATGTTATTAAAAACAACTCAGAGGATTGCTGCAATATTAAGAACATTAATCAACAGAGATAAAATGCTATTCATTCCATTGTATAAAGCCCTCATCAGGCCATATCTGGACTACAGTGCTCAAATATGATCACCCACATCAAGATTTGTATGGGAAATCCCATTGAAAACTGAGTGGCATATGCAGGTTTGAAGGGAAGGGAGATGAGGATAAATGTGCAGTGGGTGAAGTTCGAGGCACTGACACGAGGAGGTGATATATTTTCTTGAGAGTGGAAGGAATAAATAGTAGAGAGCTTCAGATAGTGCAAGATGAAGGATGGGTTCGTCGGAGTGTCCATAAGGAATTCGGATTCTCTGAGGAGTGGCGATAACTGGAAAAACTTTTATAATGGGAGTTTTCAATGGTAAGCATGTGAATTCTTTTGACTTTCTGGGTCAGGAGGTAGCCTATGATTCTTATTCCTGCCAGTTCCATGTAGGGAAAAAAAGTACTCGCGAGTTGTAGGGCTTGTTATAACTGCTGTCCGTTTGCGAACAGCAGTTATGTAAGCACTACTGACACTGTTGATCCCGTCAGTGTGTGCTTAAGTTCTGTATTGTATTTTTCCAACGTTGTAAAGCATCTCTGTAAAAGGAAGGTAGTTTCGGAGGTGATGGTGCAGTGCTCGAAAAAAATTTCGAGTGTGTGTATATATATATTATTTAACTTGATAAAATATACATTGGAAGGTAGGAAACAAGAAGACTATTTATATGTTATAAGAATATATATTACAGAGGAAAAAAAAGGTTTTTCCTTTTGGATATACAACAGAAAGGAGGAAAAGATACATGAGTGATAGAGAGGATTTGTCTTTTTAATAAAAGAGTCAACATTATTGTTCAGTATCACTCTTAGTTATCTTTTAGTTAAAGTGTATTGTCGTCGGCAATATCCGGAACAGGGTACCAGTTGGATTTCAATCCTCTATGAAATTCGCTATAGTTTTTGTTTCTTTATAATACTTTGTAGTTTCCGACGTAGGCTACACATGAGGGTTTGTTCCGATTTGGTGATGGATGGATGCTGGTTATTTCTTGTGTACTTAAGGTAGATGACGGCCTTAGCGCAGATGAAGAGAAAACTGTATATACTGTGTCTGTTCTCTGTCGTATGGACTGAATTTCAGTAGTCTTCTTGGCTGTGTGTGTGTGTGTGTGTGTGTGTGTGTGTGTGTGTGTGTGTGTGTGTGTGTGTGTGTGTGTGTGTGTGTGTGTGTGTGTGTGTGTGTGTGTGTGTGTGTGTGTGTGTGTGTGTGTGTGTGTGTGTGTGTGTGTGTGTGTGTGTGTGTTTACAGGTGCTAGAGGCAGTATTCAGGGCAAAGGTGATCATCGCTTTATTTGCAGGACAGGTTAGATATGTGTGTTCCAAGGTATCTGAAACTTCGCAGAAGAGAGACACAGATCCGCTTCTCTTAGTTGAAATTTGTAGAACTTAGTAGGAGTTGGCAAGATGTTATGCCATAGCCTTCGCTGTATGTCCGTATCTGTTTTTGCACACTTTGATTTATATGGAAGATCCCACTGAAAACTGGGTGGCATGTGAAGCTTTATAGATGAGAGAGATAAGGATGAATATACGAAGGGCGAAGTTGGAGGCACGGACATAAGGAAGTGGTATATTTTCTTGTAGTTGGAAGGAAGAATTGGAAGTGAGGTTTCAGATGACAGAAGGTGAAAGGTGGACTCCCCGCAGTTTCTTGGAGGAATATGGATTCCCTGAAGGGTAGCGATATGTGGAAAGGCTTAAAGGCTTTTACAATAGCAGGTTGCATCCGTTGATATTGCTTTTCAGTTTTGGGGTTGTTTAGTGGTAGGCACGTGAAAGTTTCAATGCACGTTTTAATAACCTGCCTTTGCTGTGTGTTTTGTGTTAGGCTTAATTACCTTAAAGGGAGAAAAGTCACAAAAGAGAAAAATGTTCCTGGTCCGGGGATTCCCTTATTCAGGTAATATTCACTAATTTCATGTTATCAATCTGTGGTGTGCCAGTATCGGTAAGTGGTGATATTATTTGATCTATTTTACGTTAAAAAATTTATTTAACCCTGAGATGGATAAGTGACTGATAAAAAATAAAAAAAAATTCCCGCGAACAATCAGAAGAAGCAGAAACAGACTCGAAAAAAAGCAGTATTTCATATTTTACCAGAACAGCCCGCATCGTCTTCAGAACCAAACGGTAAGAGGCAAAAAATGTAATATATGCATTTGATTTTTGCAATATTCGCTGTGTATGTTTTGTATTGAATATAGATACAATAAATATTATAATAATATATCTCTCTATTACGATTTTTTTCGAGGGGGGGGCGTAAAATATTTTAATTTATGCAAAGGGGGCCCTGACATCCAGAAGTTTGGGAAGCACTGCTGTAGAGCATCTGTATAAAGATGAGGTAGTTCAGGAGGTGATGGTGCAGATCTGGTCATTTGGAGGACTTTGGAAAGTGTAAGTCCTCTGGTGGATGATTTCATCATGTAATCGAAGGTGGTTACATATGTATGATTGGACTGAAGTATTTTAAGGAGAAAGATTATCCTGAAGGGTTTCATCTTGTTTTCAAGAGAAATCAGACCTTGACCTTTCTTATTGAGTGGCTTGCAGAGTGCAGAGTAAGTTGTCCAGTTAGTATGGTTCCCGATGAAACGTTTCATTGCCTTTTGAATATGATGGAGAAAGTCTTCAGGAGGTGTCAGTACTTTGAGGGTATGCCTAGCACACTCGCAGCCGTCTGGTTGATTATTAGAACTCTTTCTGTAAGTGGAAACATTGAACGCATGCTGTTCCATTTTCCTAGCACCTGTTTAAATCAGTTGTGTGCAACTGTGTCCATTTCAGCGTATTATATATTTTGGTGTTGCCAAGGTGTACACCTAGGTATGTTTGTCCTTCATTTGAATCAGTTCTAGCCTTCCATCTGCCTGACCACAAGCCAGTGGTTTTCACAGAATTTAATTGGCCCCTGAGGTTTGTGCATATAATCTTTGTTATCTCGGCCGTAATTACACCCAAACGAAATCAAAACCGACTTTTCACTTAAACAACTGTTTATTTAGCATAACTCCCAAATTACAAATATGCGTTTAGCATTTCGGGTGGAACCTGAAAAACCTCCTTAAAGTCCTTGATTCTCTTTGGAAGTTGAATTAACAACCCTTTTTCACACAGCGTCTTACCATAAAAATAGTCTCTGGTTTGCCTTTTGTCTACGTATCACACAACTAACCCACCTACAAAACAAAGCGTAGGATTTACAAACTAACATGTGTAGCAAATATTCCTTACACGGTAGTGGCAAAGAAAATCCTTACAACAAATGTGATATATTTGGATGACTCTCTAGGAAGGAAAATGTGACAACAGCTAAAGTCAAGTTCCTGATAAAACAGGAACTTGACTTAGTAATGTGACATATAAGAAACGCCTAAGCAAGTTAAATAAACAAAAATAAAAAAGGAAATTATAGTGGTGTCATGTTGGCACAGGAAGCGTTAGACAAATTACCGGAAACGCCTCTGCATCATAGAGAACTTATGCACCTCCCAATCATCGCTGTAATTACTTCGAGTGAGCAGAAAATAAACTCTAAAATAAATTAAATAGCGCAATGAATCAGTTAATATCATCATTTGTGCTTTCCTATTTGTAATATAAATAACACAACAAAAAAAGGTTGAAATTTTCGATAAAGTAGTGACATTTAATAATAGAAGTTATTTAAAGTAGTGACATGTGACCATTAGCTTAAAGCGTCAAACAGAAAATGTCAGTTTTTATTTTTATTTCATTTTTTTTTTTAAATGGGTGAAAGTACTTCATCGCCTATTGATAAAATAAAATGTAAAAGTGAAAAGTAATTATGTTCATTATCTTTTGAACTAACAGTAAGTAAGCCTATGCCATACCATTTAGCAACGGTAGAGCTGTTCGTCCCAGAAAGTCGAATATTTCAGTCCGCATAACCCAAAATAGGTCACAGAGTGTGAAAAGAGTATATATGACAAAGATAATATGCTCTCCTCATATCCTTTTCTACTTTGACATAAATTAAACGACCGACTACTCAATTTGATTGTTCCAGCTGATAAATAATTAACTTGGATGGAATTAACTATGGGTGCATAGAAGCAGAAATGTTACTGCAGTGAGGGAACTCTAAATGCATGAAGTATAGTATATAATTACATTGGCGCTTCCATTTTTACCCAGAGAGAGAGAGAGAGAGAGGACTCATTCCATGAACTCAAAAAATACAGTAGAACGGTGTTTCTCAACCTGTGGTCCGCAGGCAGACTTAAATTAATTAAATAAATAAATATATATATATATATCCAAACAAATTAAAATTGAATAAGTAAAGTAAGTAAAAATTATTGAAATCAAATGGACACTTAAAAACAAAAAAAAAAAAGCGTCAGAATGTTCAAAGGCAGAAGCAATAAAACTATATTGTCTTGTTCACTTCACCCCTCTTTTATTACTCGTCATTCTGGCACTACAATAATTTGTAGCGGCAGAATGACGAATAATAAGAGGGTTGAAGTGAACAATAATATAGTTTTATTGCTTCCGCCTTCCCTTGCTGTTTTGTCAGATTTGAAGTGAACATGTGTTATCCATATTTCAACCAGTTGCTTGTTGTTTATTGATTTTTATTACTGAAGGTTTTACTCCTTCAATCAAGGCTCAGTATCCTTCAGAAGTGCTAAATGATACTTGGACAAAGTGTGTTGAGAGTTAACCCCAGTATTTATATATTTTTCAGAAACGTTTTTCAATAATGAAAAAGTGGCTTAGAACTAGGACTTTGAAAAGAAAAGAAAATGAAACAGGTGATGCTAACCCTAATTGTGATACAAGTGTTGTAACGGCGAGTAAATCTGATACTATTAAAGAAGAAGAAACAAGCAGTCCAAAGAAAAAATACAGTAGGAAATATAACAGTTCATATTTGGAATTCGGGTTTACTTGGTGTGGAGATGAAAGTAAACAGAATCCTCAATGTGTTTTGTGTTGTGAAGTGTTGTCGGACGAGTGCATGGAACCTGTGAAACTCCAACATTTAGAAACTAAACATTGTGATGTGAAAAACAAGCAAATTGGAAAAAAAATAAAATAAAATAAAAAAGCCAATTTCAGCGCCGCTTATCGACATTAAATCATGGGAAAGATGTAGTTTCGGCCGTGGATTCGATTAATAGCAAGGCACTGGAAGCATCTATCTCTTAAGTTTGCGCATAGCGAAAACAGAGAAACCTCATTCTATCGGGGAAAATTTGCTACTTCCAGCTATAAAAGATGTGGTAAAAACTATGTTTGGCAACAAGTTACTAAAAGATGTTGATTTGACTCCTCTTTCAATGACACTATAGGTCGCATAATTAATGATATGGCAGGTGACGTAGAATCTCAGTTAATCGAAAGAGTTAAGAAGAGCCTTTATTATGCATTACAAATAGACGAGACTACTGATATTACAGCATATTATATGCTACGTAAGATATGCGCATGATAACAACATTTATGACGATATTCTGTTTTGTAGAACTTTGTCGTCCCAAACAATTGGAGAATAAATATTTCACCCTCTAAATAATAAAATAATACACAAAGGGATCCAGTGGGGAAAATGCATGGGCTTCTGTTCGGATGGAGCTCGCTCCCTTACAGGCATGCATAGTTGGGGGTTGTATCTATGGTCAAGAAAGTGGCTCCGGATATGAATCAGGTATATTATTTCATACATAGGGAAAGGTTGGCCTTCAAAGGAATGCCAACAGAATTTAAAACTGTGCTATTAGTTAATTTTATTAAGGCTCGACCGTTAAATAACAGGTTTTAGTACTCTGCGATGAAATGGGCAGTAAATATATATACAACTTTTGTTTAATGTTCTAAAATTCGCTGGCTTTCCAGGAGCAAAGTACTAACAAGATCATTTCAATTAAGGCATGAAGTTTTATTGTTTGTATAAATGAACTTAATTCTAATTTTGCATCACTCCTTGTTGACGAAGCATGGCTATCAACACTATCCTATCTTTCAGACTTTTTTCTAAATTAAATGAACTAAATCTCTCCCTTCAGGGAAATTATTTAACTGTTTTTGATGCCTACAACAAAATAAAGGCATTCGAGAGAAAAAAAACTGTGCATTAGTTATGTAAAAGACAGATAATTTGCACCTTTTCCAACATTGGATACCTTTTTAGAGAAAATTATCTTTTTGTTGATTCTAAGTTTCTGGAAAGGATTTGTGACCACCTCAAAACTCTGCAACAGAATTTTGAAACATATTTTCCGAATAACTTTAATAAAAAAATTCTGTGGATTCGAGATCTATTTCAGGCTTATAGTCACGAGAACGACCTTTTGTTATCGAAAAAAGAACAGCTAATTGAGTTTTCAAGTTACAAAGGGCTAAATGCAATTCCGTGATATTGGTTTGGCTCGATTCTGGATCTCACCTTCAGTGAGAAATGAATTTCCCGAATTATCTCAAGGGTTTTCATCGCTCCAAATAAAATCAAAATACAGAAATCGTGTTAGTGTGTGTGTGTACCGATCTTCGACTGAAAGTTGACCAATATTGAGCCAGATATCCAGCAACTCTGCAAAGGCCGAGAAGCTGAACCATCTCATTAAAAGTAAATAGTAACATACTTATATTATTTATGTGGACTGCAGTTTCCGATTATTCTAGTTACTGGTTTTGGAATTAATCCATTTCAAAAATCGAACAAAATCGGGGATGAATGAAAGTTACGCAAAGTGACATCACGGTGAGGCTCAGCTCTGCTGGCGAGGAGGATAGCTGCCCGTGTCCCCTTTAGCGAAGTTATGTATCTCGTACGGTCGCTTGCGGGAATATGCGGCTTAGCACATCGAATCCGTCGCATGCAGACAAAAAAAACATCCGTTTGGTCATGGATTGTACAGAAACACACATCACAACATAACGAATACAAGCAGCACACAGGAAGGATATAATTAAAACCACCATCATAACACGATTAGTACAAATCGCATGCGTACGGTATATACGGCATACGGTCGCTGGCGGTAAAATGCGCCCGACCACGTAGATGGCACTTTGCGATTGACATCGTGGATTGGACTGTTTATAGATATCGGAAAGGATCTCTCATAACAGGATGTCTTAAATTTTTTGCTGGTCATGGAAAACTAGTCAGGGAAATAAAGTGATTCGCGGCCGGAAGTGTGTGTGTGGGGGGGAAATTAATGGCTTTGGGATATTCTGAGTGAAATTTTTGGGTATATGCAGGGGATGGTTTGGGCAGGACAAGGGATGTCATTCATGATGGAATCCATGGATGTCAAGTTCGTATTCAGGATTACGATGAATGGAGCAAGATAAGAATAACATCTTTCCCTCGTCTCACAACGCACTTAGCGAATGGAACAGTTTACATGTCGCAGGTCGAATCAGAGAGTGCGTGAAGACAAAAGTTGAAGATAAAAGATAAATCCCCATTCATCTGCCTATACTTCATGAGTATAGGCAGATGAATGGGGATAATATTCATCTGTGGGGATTAAAGATAAACGTCGTTGTGGGCAGATGAATAAAGGTTTCAGCGGGACGGCGCTGATATTCCCCATTCATTTTCCCATGGTACCAACGGCGCTAAAAAAAAAGTTGTTGTTGGGTGAGCTTAATTAGTGTGGGCAGATGAATGGTTATTTCAAATCGTTTTAAAATCGTTAAAAGCAGAATTTTAACAAGAAAATACTTCACTAGAAATCTATTCTTTATTTTCTTGATCGATGGTAAAGCGAAAATTACTCATTAGCGTGTATCCATATGATCAATACATGAAGTGCTAACAGGACCTTTTAATTGTTTTATAACAACTGATAGCATCATTCTCTTGCTACCCATCAGGGCTGGACGTTCGAATTCTGCAGCAGGCATGGATGTTTGTCACTGTCTTTATTCGTTGGTAGTAGATGAATTTCATGACCCCGTGTGCGACCACTCCCCTGCTTAATGGAGGCCTGAAATGACTTGATAAAAGTTCCGTGTTTGTTCTCTAGTCCATGGGTTCCAAAGAAGAAATGATCGAAAATCTTTACCCTGCCCAAGGTACTAATGTACTATAATCTTGAACCTTTCGTCCGTGGAAAGCAACGTTATAATTAATTGTTTTTCAAACTGCATAGTTGGATACTGTTTAGAGGTTAAAAGTTTGATTTTCAATCCTTTCTTTTAGGCTTGCACGGTGATCCGAATGCATTTTTGAAAATTATGGAGACAACTACCGTGTTTGAATGAAAACTTTAATTTAATATAACTAAAATCAATTTTGGAAAGTGGATTTTCAAAATTGATTTTCAAAATTGGATTTTCAAAATCAAAATTGGATTTTCAATGTTTCCGTTCTTTACGCGAGTGCTGTCGTGATGTGAGAAGTTTATCTTATCAAAAATACTGGATGACGTAAAGTCGAGTGATGGTACATAATTATGACAAGTGTGTATCAGAGTGTCTAACGCGTTTATGAAATGTAGAACCATTCTGAGTTTATGTAAGAAGCTTTGAGCAGTTGAAAATAATCGTTCTCCATATGAAGACCTTTATCCTATAAAATCACCAGAATTCAATTCATCTCATAAAATATACAGACAACTGCGAGAAGAATACTTTAGCGATTAAAGCAGATTCTAATTAGTAGATTAGTTATTAAAAAGCAGAAAACTGCAAGATTCCTCATGCTAAATAAGCCAAGATGTTTATTTTCCAAAAACCGAATAATTTGGTGTCGTCAATAAATCAGAACATTTTTAGTTATCAAATTTGGTGTAAATTTTGAAAATGAGACAGAATAATAACTCTGCCGATTTGGCCGAATGGAATTTATGTTTTGTTATTTTATTTTATTTATTTTTTATATGAATCCCACACACGAAAGAGTGTAAACTATAGTGCATTAATATATTGGTGGAGTTAAGGTTAGATCTTCTTCTTCCTTTCAGGTATTAGGCCTCGTGGCCTGTTACGGAGCTATCTTTAGCCCTTCTAAGCCATACCCGTCCCGCGGATAAGGTGGCTAGCCCTCTGCCTCCCGGTGTGTCCTATGTTTGTAGTTGCGTGTGTTCACTGGGCCGGTTTGCCTGTTTGCGGGAGGAAAACCCCAGATAAACTGGAGAGAAAAACCCTGAAGTCCACGCCCAAGACAAGCTAACTTGGCTATGTCTGAGAAGGATCTTTAAACTCCTCACGTCGGCGACGGGAATCGAACCCAGGACAGTCCTTTCCCAGGCATATGATTGCGAAGCGCATAACCACTCTGCTAACTGCGCGGACGTTAAGGTTAGATAATCTGAAAAACTTACACTAAACCAAAAATGGAATTTTTTCAAACCACTAAAGGTCTTCAATTGTTGTCTTACACCGACAACATTTGTTGGATTACACCCAACAAATGGCATTCGAAGACATCAATGTACACAGTGGGATTACAAGTCACAACATAGAAAGCACAGAAATTAGCTATAAGTAGCTAATTTCTGTGCAATATCTTTAGTAAAGCATCCTAAATGCTAGCCAGCAGGCTAGCATTTAGGATGCTTTACTAAAGATATTGCGAGTTAGTTAAGATTGGCTATAATCGGTACGTTTCAACAGCAAAATGAAGCAAAAAAAAAAGGATTCAAAACAATATCAAATTATACAGGTACAAATGACAGAAAATAAATAAGCTGCCTGTGTATATTAATATGTAATCCAAAAATGACCCTATGTTCAGTTGCTGGGCGTTATTCGGCGTTATTATGAATGCCATTTCAAACCATTTTATGATTGTTCTCGGCTCATTTCCATATTTTATTTTCCCGAGTGTAATTCATTCAGCCTAATTCATTCTATGTCGACTACTATTCAAAATGCATAAGTTAAAGTGCATAATGAATTTGTTTAGAGGTATGGCTTATTATTTTAAATAGCAAATTATTTGAGAAAATGGAGAAGAATTTATGACCCACCATATGACCCAATTTATGTGAAAAGCTGACAACCTTAACTTCAGCCATAATTTTATTTATTTATTTATTTATTATTATTATTATTTTGGATCTTATCTAAAGATGTGATGTTCATTTGCAGCTGCAAGACTTTTCCCACATCTTAGTTGTATGTCTAAGATGGAAGAAAGCCATAACTGGCACTGATTACGCATTAAATTCAGCAGAAATATTATTTTTAGTAGATGCTAACTCATATAGTTATTTTTCCTTGGGAAGAATGTGGCCATTTTCGGTGCTGAAATACGTATGACTAGTCAATAAGCCTATGTGTACTTCACAGCCACGTAAATCATAAAACTAAACGAAATGGCTGTAAAGCTAAATGCATTTTCCTTGCCGTTATGTACAATTTACTGCTTTTAAACTATTTTTAAAAGTGATAAATAGCTCTATGTCTCATTTCTCAGCTTCACAAATGGAGCCTATTTTTCAGATTTATGCATCATGTTTCTTTCATATTGTCGATAATTTATCAACAAAGCGTTAGAACAATGAAGGTTTATTTTCTTGATCCTGAGAATTAGTAATAATATTTTTGGTTTACAGATCAAGTGTTGATCAATTTTATTAACGTAACCAACTAGTTTCGCCAAACTTTAACTGTTGGCGTCTTCAGAGCACTTACATATAGGCTGAAACAATCTCACAATTATGTGTAACTATAAAACTAACAAGAATAACTGTAAAAAACTGACTAGAATAATTACAAATAAAATAATATCGAACGTGCGTGAAACACGTACCGCGTGTACAAGATTAGCTAGCTGTTGCTAAGGGACTTTCTGTAGTTTGTATTAAAGTTCATTTCTTTTGTTTTTAAAAATGTGATTAGGGTTTTCCATATCTCTAGGAGTATTTGGCCTTGATTTCTGTTAAGGTTGACAGTAGAACGGGCGACTGGGGCTGCTTCTTTGAAAATTCTTGAATGGTAATCTTCCTCTAAGTAAGGGAAACAACTTTTGTCCCATTCGATGACATGGTTAGTTGTAGAGAAATGAGACGATAGGCCAGAAACGTTCTGTCTGTTGTTTTTGACATAGCCAATGTGCTCTTTTTGCCTGATTTCAAGGATTCTCGAAGTCTGTCCGATGTAACTAGAGCCACACATGGAATATTATAAACTCCAGCATATTTATAGAAAGGGTGGTTGTCTTTTGGAGATCTTACTAGTTTACGAATATATTCTTGGTTTAAATGTTACTCTTATTTTGTGTTGTTTGAGGAGGCTGGCGAGCTTGTAGGAGATGCCACTTACAAACGGAATTGCAATAGTTTTTATATATTGAATATCTTCTTGTTCTTTTTGTGGTGGTTCAGAGAAAAGGACTTTATTGACTAGTCTTCTTGGATAGCCGTTCAAGTACAGATTGTTGGAAATTAATGTCAACTCATCTTGAAGGATCTCGTTGTCTGTTGTGATGCGAATCGCTCTCTTCTTTAACATGTGTACAATGCTGAATTTATGTGAGATGTGGTGAGAGGAGCTAAAATGTAGGGAGCGACCTGTATTGGTCGGTTTTCTGTACACCGATAGAGTTATACTGCCATCCATTTGTTTTTTGATGACTATATGATTTTCTCTTTTTGAGAAAATCATATAGTCATCTTTGTTGTTGTTCCACATATCTGAACCAAATTTTAGGTTTGGGAATAATTTGGGATAGGATTTTATTTTCTAAGTCTTCCATAAAGAGATCAGCACATGAAGGTGAGAGTGGGCTCCCCATCGCCAAGCCTGTTAATTTTTGGTAGATCTTATTTTTCCACGAAAAGTAGTTAGAATTTAGGCAGTGAGCAAACAATGGGGTTATATCTTGTGGGAACAAGATACTTAAGATGTCAATGACCTCCACTACAGGAACGTTTGTAAAGAGAGAGGTGACATCTAGGCTGGCTAGAAGATCATTATATTGATGTTTTTTAGCTTTTCCACAAAATGTTCGGAATTTTTAATGTAACTCTCTGAGTTGTGGATGTGTTGTTGTAAGAGTTTCGAGAGCTGTTTTGACAATAAATAGGTAGGAGAGTTTATTGCATCAACGATTGAGCGTACAGAAATACCATCTTTGTGCACTTTTGGAACGCCATAGAGTCTCGGAGTTAACATGTTCATTGCCAATCAAGCGATATCGCGTGATTGATGCGAGTTCTCACCAAACGGCCGATCACGCGTTATCGCGTGGACGTCGCTAACTAAATAAAATAATAAAAAAAATTTGGCGACCACACGAAATTCCAATTTTCAGCTTGGCAATGAAAGTGTTAAAGGATGGATGGATTTTAGGTTTTTAATCAAGTCTGTTGGCCGTTTACCGTCTTTTAACGAAAGATCCGACATTAAAAAACCACCATGATACCAATGAATTACTACGCAATTATTTCCAACAGTTGTAATAAACAAGTCCGCTCACGTTCTTACAGCAGCCGAAAAAAGCATCCTCTGCAAAGGTCTTAATTTCATTCCTTCACCAAGATTTATTCCTAAGGAATCTCTCCTTACTAAAATAGAAAAGGCTACTTCACTCCTACCTACACAAATGGCTAACCTTCTACGTATTGAATCCATTTTCATTATTAATAATGCGAAACCTCCTACAGATAACATTTCTTCAGCTGAACGAGAGACTATAAAAAACGTGAAAAACAACAGAGATATAATAATATTACCAGCAGATAAAGGCAATGCTACCGTAGTCCTCGATTGTGAAGAATACCATAATAAGATGCTTCAATTATTTGAAAATAATACATATTCAATACTACAGGAAGATCCAACACGGGAACTACAAAACCGCACAAATAATTTATTGAAGACAACAACTGAACTATCTCGCAACATTCGACTTGCTCTACGCTCTCTTCCACTTATCCCACGTATTTATGAGGTTCCAAAAATCCACTCGTCCAATCGTGGAACGTTTTTCAAGTATTTTTCTAATAAGTCTTCATCCTTCGTCAACAATACCATGGACTTTATATCACACATTAAAGATATAACTATCAACGAGAATGACATAATAGCAAGTTTTGACATAGTTTCCTTATTTACAAATGTCTTTACAGAAGAAGTGCTAATATTACTAAAGAACAAATTATCCAAATAAAATATTTGCTTTACTGATCCATTGCATTAAGTCTGGTTACTTCTGATATCAAGACACCATCTACAAACAAAACCAAAGTGTAGTGATGGGCAACACTTTATCTCCTATTATTTACTTCGAGGATTTTGAAACAAAAGCTATATCATCCTTCTCGTTTAAAACAAAACTTTGGAAACGCTATGTAGATGACATTTTTATTGTTTGGAGTCACGGCCACAACTCTCTCATGGATTTTCTTAATCATCTCAATAATCAGCATCCGAATATAAAATTCACAGTCGAACTTGAATATGACAATTACTTACCATTCCTGGATATAAAACTTTCACGCTGCTCTGGAAAATTTAGAATCTCAATGTATAGAAAACCTACGCAAAATAATAGATATCTTCACAGTCAGTCCCATCATTTTCCTCCATAAAAACGTGGAACTATTTCTACCATTGGACATAGAGCACGCTCTCTTCTGAATGACCCAGATGAACTTCAAAAAGAAATTAATTACCACTCGCATGTCTTTAGACAAAATGAATATTCTGATAAAACCATTAAAACATTTCTTCTAAATCCTCCTAGTCACCACAATGAAGAAATAACCAACTTTAAGGGTAACATCCCCATCCCATACATCAGTTCAATTTCCAAAAATCCGCTCAGCAGTAAGCCATCCAAAGCCTCATCATAATCTGAAATATCCTGGCGTATATAAGATATGGTGTGATTGTAATATCCCTTATTTTGGTCAAACAAATAAATCTATTGAATTACGTATGGAAGAACACAAGAGAGACATCTCTTACAAAAGAACACATGCCAGTGCCTTGTCTAGTCATGTTCTTTTCTCGAACAATCCTGATGATGAACACCAGGTTCATTCAGTCTGCTGGGATAGATAAGAAAACATCTTTCGTTGCCATGATGAGTTTAAAAGAAAAATTGTGGAGTCCAGAGAAATCATCCTTAATCATGAACATTTAAATAACAATTTGAGCTACAACATCCCTGATAGCCACTCTGCTGTTGTTCAGTACTGGCGTTCACGAGGGTCTGCAAGCACGCACTCAACAAACAATGCCACGTTTGAAAGAACAATTTAAATGTAAATACAACGTTTTTTCATGTCGATTATGCACTGCAATTTTCCTGTGCTTCTCAGTTTTAAACTTCAGTGTTTTTATTGCTGTTTCCTATTTTTAGAAGACACCTGAAGAAGGCTGTCAAAAGCCGAAACTACTAGTGTTTTATATCATTAGAATCTTACAATTATTCTCGGTTTTAGTCATTGAATCTCTTTATATATATAATCAATTTTTTACCTTGGGGATATTGTATATTAGGATAACCAAGTTATTTTATAAACTTGGTTATTTTAACTCCTAATCCCAAGTATGCAAACAATTAAGTTTGCGCCGGAAACAAAGTTCAAGTCTAAAGCTGTTACAACACCAGGGAAACTCATCGTAAATGTGGGTAAAGCTCTGATCTTGAATATCTTAAAGATCTTAAATATTTACTATTCTGAAAATACTATTCTTAGTATTTTCCCATAATGTAAAGCACATCTCACTAGAAGATGTATACTGCAATGTATTATGGGTGGGGCCACTACCCAGACCGGTTTCAACCTTTTTTGAGGTCTCCTCAATGAGTAGCTAGACCCTAAATACCAAGGTTATAGTAATACGGAGCCTTATCAACTTTACCTATAAGAGTTGCAACAAGGTGTTTTTATTTTTAATAAAAATCTCTGGAGGAGATATAGATATAGTTGCTTTATAACCTTTAACATGTTGTATTGCATTTATATAATGTTGTAAGCATTGTTATTATTTATAAACACAAACAAAATTTAATTATTTAATTTTTTCCTTGCGGGTGCTGCAGTGCCGCAGTGGTTATGTAGGAGCCGCCACTGCTCTCGACCTTGCCCATCTAAACAGCAATCTCAGTTACAGCCTGCCCGATTCACATAACGCTGTAATCGAGTTTTGGCGCACTCATGATATCATTCACACGCACAGTGCTTCACACCAGAACTAACGCTCGCACTCAATATCAAACACAACTACTACTTGTTCTAAACTCTGTTTTGTCTAAAGTACAATATATTTTTAAGATGTTGTTTTCTCCATACTGTATTCACCTGACGAAGTCGGCATTTCTGATGAAACTAGTAGTTAAACCTTATTAAATCTCTTGTGTTTTTTCTCGGTGTTTAAATCAGTTAATAATTTTTAACATATACTCTCTCTATATATAGATATATACCATTTCGCCATCGTGTGTTCAATTTTCAATCGATAATTTATTTTTTCCTCAGTTATATTTTCAACTCGGGGTCCTGTACTGACGATTATTCACTCCTTTCTTGTTGTGCTTCGTTATATTATCGAGCCCTTTCTTTTCCACCGTTTTATTCAAACGTTTTTCACGATATCGCCGCAGTATTGGTAACGTTTCTCATAGTTCATCTTCACTCGAACTACTACATTTACCCCTATCCATTGTAGTAGTAGTAGTAAAGATAATTACACACACTCAAGGTTACACTAATCATTAGGCAACTGCATTCAGAATGCAAACACTATAATCAAATCGCAATCGGAAAGCACGATATTAAGCATAATGAGAACTCCATTAATTGCATTGATTATATTACATTTTATAGATTTTACAGAAACGTATAATTATCATGTGTTTAAGTATCTGCGAATACATTTAAGAAGTGGTAATATTCAAACCAACATTATTACTTATTTCATAGAATTGCATATCAAACTACATATTAGGACACAAAATATGAGATTAACATTCGAAATCTCCCCTTATTAACTAAATACAAATTCAAATGTTACTGACTGAACAAATGTATGTCAAAAGCATTTCGTGTGGAATACAAGGAACATTTATACGGGTTTTTCATCAGATGACAGAAGACCTATCAAACACCATCTTATACGCGTTAATCCTGCGGGAAACTCTGGTTTTTAACCACTCCGAACTAAACCGAGAAATCAATTGCAAGACTGCCTATGCAGTTATCAGAGAGAATGTAACTGATTGCCCCCCCCCAAGCAATAATAACTGCTTTTTAAAGTTACACAGGCTTAACAATCATCGTCTAAGAGAAAATCTGAAAAATAAATAAACATATATTGTACATTCATATGAGCCTCCGTAGTTCAGTCGGTATACGAGTAGACGAAGACTTTGGTCAGAAAGACCTGGGTTCGATTCTCGTCCGTGAGGTAAAGAACCTTTATCTGGTCTCATACAGAGGTAGGGAGTTTTTTTACCTTAAAACACGGTTTTTCGTCCCCTCAGAACAGATAAACCGGCCCCGTAAACACACTCATCTACGGACAAAGGACACACCGGGAGGCATAGAGCTAACCACCTTATCCTCGAGTTAGTCGCGGTTTCAAATCGTAATAGGCCATGCCTAACAGGCCTCTAGGCCTAATACAATTATAAGGAAGAGCAGGGGCGGCTCGTGCAGAGGCACTGCGGAACTGCAGCACTCCCAATTTTTTTCGATATATAAATATATTTATTAATTTATTTATATTGCTTGTAATATTTAATTTTATCATCAACAATCCTATACAATTCTCTTATTTTGTATAAAAAATAATAAAAATCCATCTTGTAGCACTTAGGGGGCGAAGGACGCTAACAGCACTGTGTTTACGACAGTGTCATATTGCTACGCGTGCAAGCATATACACGTCATAGTGAGATGTGAGCTATTAACGTAATGCGGCACTGTCCGTCGCGCAGTTCCACTGTTGTTTATATGCAGTTTGCGCCAGTAGTAAGTGTTCGTAGTGCTTATCTTGTTTACTCCGTCTCTTTAAATATTTGGACATTATAATTAAATGATTTAATTGTAATGTCCAAAAATTCTAAATCCATTCCTTTAATTACAATTAAAGGAATGGATTTTATTTTAAAGTAATTTTGAATTATACTAAGCTGTATAATTTTATCGATAATAAACAATATTTTTTCATGTTTAATTTTTTTTTTAATTTTTACCATAATTTTGATATTTATTTGTCATTTTATTTTATCCAAACAGAAGTTTTGATAAAATAAAATGACAGAAGACCTATCAAGCTGTCCTCATTTCTGGATAATGTCAATCACCCTTTGGGTTATCGACCTCAATTTCCTTCCTACATGTGACAAGCAAATGTGTAATTAGCATTGCTTTCTGTGACTGCCTCTGCAACACATTTTGATTTATCTTGCAATATATGACTGCAAATAGAGCTGAATTTTTTCATTTCTCAGTACGAATAGTATTCAAAATTAATCTCTTGTTTTGTTTATTTATTTATTTTTAACTTTGTTTTCTGTTTGATATTTTATCGTATACACTGTACTTACCAATGTGTATGTATATTTCGAAAGTTGCTGCACTCCCACGATTTGAAGCCACGAGCCACCACTGAGGTAGAGCATATACAGGACTGGCCAAAGGTTATTTAATCTCATCAAAATAACTGCCGCACGACAGTTATATTCATTAGATTAAGTTAATTGATTAATAAATTTGATGTAAATGTTCAATGTTTGACGGGTTTTTGTGCATATGTATGGACACATACACAAATACAAGCACACAAACATATGCGCATGCGCACGCGTTCATGCATACATACGTGCGTATGTGTGTGTTGAGCGCACAAAAGAAACGTCAAGGACAGTGGTTAGAATTTGTTCATACGCACGCAGTTTTAACCTCTATCTTAAGTGTCTGCGAATACATTTAAGAAGTGGTAATATTCAAACCAACATTATTACTTATTTCTTAGAACTGCATATCAAACTATATATTAGGACACAAAATATGAGATTAACATTCGAAATCTCCCCTTATTAACTAATTACAATTTCAAACATTACTGAGAGATGGACAAATGTATATTAAAAGCATTTCGTGTGGAATACAAGGAACATTTATTCGGGTTTTTCATCAGATGACAGAAGACCCGTCAACCTGTCCTCATTTATGGTTAATGTCAATCACCCTTTGGTTTATCGACATCAATTTCCTTCCTACATGTGGCAAGCGAATGTGTAATCAGCATTGCTTTCTGTGACTGCCTCTGCAACACATTTTGATTTATCTTGCAATATATGACTGCAAATAGAACAGAATTTTTTCATTTCTCAGTACGAATCGTATTCAAAATTAATCTCTTGTTTTGTTTATTTATTTATTTTTTAATTTTGTTTTCTGTTTACAATCATTGCATATACAATGAACGTTCAGACTTATTCATGCACAAAGAATGCATCTAATAGCAATTAATATGGTTGTATTCATAAAATTATTTCATTTTATAAGTAGTAGCACAGGCCGAAACAATTCCATGATTTCAACTACAGAGAATAAGTTTGATAGAATAGGATGAATGATAGAAATTGTACACAAAGAAATCTGAAACTTCAGAACAAAAGACATTGGAAGACTCTTTTTTTCAAAAGTAGAAAGCGTTAAAGTTAAAGTTAAACCAATCAACTAGTTAATAAAATTACGACAAGTGAAACAAATGCTGTAGTTATAAAATTTTCAGTTATAGAATTTTAACTGAGTTCGAGTAACTCTTTTGTAGCTGGTTCCAAATATTGAAGTTAGTGAAAAGTGTGCTGTACAAGCACATGAAATATTAAAAATAACCATGTTCATGAAATACGTTTAGCATTTTTAAATAAAAAAAATTAAATAAATTGCTGTATCAACAGACGAAGAGAAAATAAATTGAAACTGCAGTACTTTTGGGTTTGGTAGATGTGTTCAGAGAACAATGATCTATTGAGAAAGCCGTTTAGAGATGGAGACCACACTCGTATTCCTTTCCTTGGGAATGGTTCTTAAATGCTTCATCTCTCTCTCTCTCTCTCTCTCTCTCTCTCTCTCTCAGATCTGAATTTTCCCCTTACATGATGAAGAGTATATATGAATTAAAAGGAAAGGAATTAACTGTTTGAAGCAGTTTCCGTTAAATGTGTTAACCACGAAATAGCTGACGAGCTTAGGGGAATAATAATCACTTTGATTTTCTAAACTGTATTGAAACTGAAATTGAAATTTTCGGTTTCAATTTTTGAATTAACTGACATTAACGCAACTGAAAATTGAAACTAAACTGCAAGTTGTCTATTTTTTGTGTGTGCATATATATATATATATATATATATATATATATATATATATATATATATATATATATATATATATATATATATATATATATATATATATATATATATATATATATATATATATATATATATATAAATTGTCTATTTTGTGTAAATATATATATATATATATATATATATATATTCCTCAACTATATTCCTCAACTATATTCACTGCTTAAGAAATGGTTTAATTACATTCATAATTAGATATATTTTCTTTTCAGATATAACTCCATAATACTGGTTGTGACTTACATTTTGCCTATATCCTCAATGACCTATACGTATTCTCGTGTAGGAAAAGAACTCTGGGGAAGTCAAAGTATCGGAGAAAGTACAACGAAACAAGTTGAAAGTATCAAATCGAAAAGAAAGGTAATTAAACTAATTAATTGACAAAAAAAAGAATGATAGTGCTAAATTAAGTCAAAATTATATCTTTTCAACGCTTCTATAGATGTGCTGCTGAGGATTTTGATAAGCAGAAAAAAAAAGGCTTAGTCCGATATTATCTGATTTGTAACTTGGAAGAATTTTCTAGGATAACGTGATTATTTCATGTGTTTTAATTTTCTCACGTTTATTTTCCCTCCCAGCAACTCGGTCTTTTTCCCTACAAAAACAAATAGAACGACATGAGAACCTGATGAATAATACGTTCTTGAATAATACAATTCAAGTGATCTTGAATATTAATCATTCAACCGTTTTTAATTTCCGCATCTATTTGTCAAGCATCCAAAGTGCTGTGCTATTATCATGAGAAAAAATAAATTTTTCTTTGAATTAAATGCAATGGGTATACTAATAATGCAATGTTTTATAGTCGATTGTTCTCAAATTAAATTTAGTGTGTGGAGGGTAGAGATCTGTGGCCATGAAGTCTCTTATTTGGCACTCCTTCACCATTGAATACGAATAGGATATAATTCATAACACACGTTAAGATGACATTGGCAGCGAAATTATTAATGCATTATCTGCATTTTTGAAGCGGTGGTAAGTGTCTACCTACAAAAATGTAATTAGTACTGATTAAATGAATCGAAATTATACCTATTAAACTTCTTCGTGGATGTAGATGAGGAAGCTGAAATTATCTGAGTTGTGACTTGAAGGAATTTTCTAGGCTAACTGAACTGATTTATTTGTTTTAAATATGTCACGTTTATTTTCCTCCCCTACAACTGAGCCGTTTCTTTTCACTTACAGTAAAACAGACAAATCGACGCAAGAACTACGCATTTAACAGATATAATACTGATTCAGTGAAATTTTTATTATTTCCAACGTAATCTTGATGAATCTAATGGAGGTTTTTATTTTCTAAAGTAATACAATATCCTGGTATTCTGATTTTTTTTCTTCTGTTATATCAATGCCACGGTCTGTTAGGGCCTAATTTGAAGTATGCCAAATTATGCAACAGTTGCTCTCTTTTTTTTTTCTTTTCCTTTTTTTCCCAAATGTATAGTTAGTGCATGCAACTGTATCGGATGAAACGGTTGCGAGAAGGGAATGACAGAGTTGTAACATGATGTCATGTTTCAGAATAGGATAGACAGCATAGGATGCCTATCTATTTATCAAGTTATTGACAAATTGAGCGATCCCAGGTCAACAATCAATGATACCATACTGAGATGGAAGCGCACTTATCGACCGTAGGGTGGTATGAAGAATAATATGTAAAAACCGCCATTCGTCGGCCGACACTTTGAATGCGGAGTTCGGGGCATCGACTGAACACAAATCTGCACACACACACACACAAAAAAAATAACATTCGGAACCGAGTTGCACAACATGGGTTTCCATAGTAGAACCGCAATATGCAAGCCCACATTACCCGAACCAAAATGCAGCGTCGTCTTCCGTGGTGCAAAAAACGTGTACATATGGGACGTAGAAACTTGGAAAGCTGTGTTATTGAACGATGAATCATGCTACACCCCTCTACCGTTAAGATCCTTAGAAATAATTCCACTTCTTACTCATCCATGTCAATTTAACTGAATGATTCTTATACTGATGAACGTCTTATATTGATGTAATGGTAGGTGAATGCCATCTAAGAGACAGTGGCTAATTCGCTAGATCACTTACTAGGCAGTATGCCAGCCAGTCAACCATAAGATCCGCTAAATTAAATAACTGAAATATTTTTTCTGGACTTTTTAATAATGCTGTATTCCTTGTATTAACACAAAGTAGCATTGCTTGGTTGTATAACATGCTATGTATGATTTCCTGACGAACTCGCATAATGATGCAACAAATATTCAAGTTTAACAAATGCATAGATGTGGGAAAATAATACCGTGTTCTCATTTTTACTTAAATACCAAACTCAAAGAAGTGTTTCAGCAAATATCAAAATATCTCTTCAATTTAATTTAAATTATAACATAAATACATTATTATCGTCCGAAAAAAAATTCTGCTCTTCCAGTGGAAATGGAGTCCCCTCGAATGTTTAAACACCACTACAGTAAATATTAACAAAATCACTATTGAGGTTATTAAAACATTTCAGTAATAAAATTTCCGAAATTCATATTTCCCTAAATCAGTCTACAACGGGTTAAAATGAAATCACGTTTAATAAACAGAACATGTTATTTTCTCACTATGTCATCGCTCGATATGAGATTACCACCTGTTTATTGGAGTCGCTTGAAAAAATTCCACATTTAATCTCAAGAGCAGGGTTTCCATCATCATTATCAAATTCCTGACATGTACCCTCAAGGGATATACAGAATATGATAGTACTATATGGAAAACTTACATCATTACTAACTTCCTATCAACAATTTTCCTCCAAATCAATCTGTAACCTGTCAGGACTACAACATTATCAGACCTTATATCTCTGATTCTAAGTCACTTTTTACTGTATCAATACACCTATTATCTTGGTCTTCCTCTGAGTCCTTTTACTTCCAACCTGGCAGGGAACATTTGTTTTGCTAATCTTCCTCTCCCATTCTGTTTAAGTGACCATACGACCTGAGATTAGCTCGGTTGACACATTCCTGGATGCTATCAATGTCAAGTTCTTTCCTGATATCCTCGATTTTATTATGATATTGCCATTGATGCCATCTGTTCACGCCCCTAATCTTTCTCAGGCCTCTCATTTCTGTGGTCTCTAGTCTTTGGTAAAGTTTTATTTCTAACCCAACTCTCAGATCCATAAGTTAAAATTGGTTTAGACACGATTTAAAAAAAACTAATTTAAGGTTCTCCATTCAGGATGCAGTTGATATTTTCAATGCTTCTAACATTTTCATTGTCTTTGCAACATTATATATATATATATATATATATATATATAAACTTTCTATATATATATATATATATATATATATATATATATAGAAAGTTTTTTTTTTTACCTTGAGTATATACTAAGTTAAAGATACTAAGCAATTTTATAAGCTAGGTTTTAATCCTTTTTTCCCAAGTAAGCAAACAGATAAGTGAGTCAAGTTTGCGCCTGCATGTAGTGCAAGTCTGAGGCAACTCGTGGTAAAGGTGGAGTAAGATCCTATCACTTTCCTTTGTATTTTCTCCTAATGCAAAGCACATCCCCTTGCGGAGATGTATGATGCTATGCATTAAAGGCAAAGGCCACTACCCAGACCGGTTTCGACCTTTATTGAGATCCCCTCAGTGGGAGCCAGACCTAAAAATGCCAAGGTTGAAGTAATACAGAGCACATAAATTTTACCTAAACAAGGTAAAATTTGACCTTATTAAATAAAAATCTCAGGGCGAGAGTAAGATGTAACCTAGCTTATAAAATTGCTTGGTATCGTTAACATTGTATATACCCAAGGTAAAAAACTTTCTACATCTCACTCTCATCCTGAGATTTTTATTTAATAAAGTTAAAGAAGATTGTGGTTTGATTTTATTTAGGCAAAATTTATAAGCTCTGCATTACTTCAACCGTAGCATTTTTAGGTCTGGCTCAAAGTGATGAGATCTCAATAAAGGTCGAAACCTGTCTGGGTAGTGGCCCTTGCCTTTAATGCATAGCATCATACATCTCCGCAAGGGAATGTGCTTTGCATTAGGAGAAAACACTAAGGAAAGTGATCGGATCTTACTCCACCTTTACCACGAGTTGCCTCAGACTTGCACTACGTGCAGGCGCAAACTTCACTTACTTGTCTGTTTGTTTACTTGGGAAAAAAGGATTAAAACCTAGCTTATAAAATTGCTTGGTATCTTTAACATAATATATACCCAAGGTAAAAAACTTTCTACATATATATATATATATATATATATATATATATATATATATGTATATGTATATATGTTAAGGATACCAAGCAATTTTATAAGCTAGGTTTTTTTAATCCTCTTTCCCAAGTAAGCAAACAGACAAGTAAGTCAAGTTTGCAGCTGCAACGCTAGACAACTCGTGGTAAAGGTGGAGCAGATTCTAAGGAAAGTGATCAGAACTTGCTCCACCTTTACCACGAGTTGCCTAGTGTTGCACTATGTGCAGCCGCAAACTTGACTTATTTGTCTGTTTGCTTACTTGGGAAAAAGGATTTAAAAAAATCTAGCTTATAAAATTGCTTGGTATCTTTAACACGCACGCACACACACACACACACACACACACACACACACACACACACACACACACACACACACACACACATATATATATATAATAAATAACAGTTGGGATAATGTACATCCTTGTATGACACCAGATTTAACATTAAACCAACTTCCTGTACTTCCTTCAATTCTAGTTGCTGTCTTACAACTCAAATAAAGACTAAATATTGCTTGATATAATATCCCACAGACACCATATAACTTTAACGTTTGAACAGTTTTTCTCTTGGCACCTTTTCATGTGCCTTTTCCGGATCTACAAAACTTAAATACAGCAGGCTTCATAAGTATTAAATTCTTATGAAATTCGCAATACTTATGTAAGAAAACTCTACAAACTTTCATTAAAGATTAACTATTATTGTACCTCCCCGGAGTCCGAAGATCTATCGAGGGAGATCCAGACTATCTACACTATATTTATTGTACCTCTCCTTAAATTCACTTGCAAATAAAGCTAGCGGCTGACTCTGGTAACCCATTCCATGAATTCACACTGCTCGAAAAACCTAATTCCCATATTCTTGCTAACCATACTCTTACTCAATTTCCAAGGATGATCGCTTCTTCCCCCCCCCCTCCCAACCATCCTGAAACATTTCCTCTGCAACAATTCTATAAAACCATTTTAGTAACGTTTCAATCACAGCCCCCTCTTTTACGCCTATTAACTAACTTTCTAACCAAAAACCTTCAGTCTATTGCCATGTGGAGCATTCCACAGACCACTCACCATCTTGGTCACTTGCTTCAATCATCACCACCTCTTCAACCGCAGTTTCTTTCTGATTACCTTTCTCCCAATATAATGCTATAAGCTACCATGGTCATCTTAGCATTATGTTCTCTGAACATCAATTGTCTATTTTTCACTAAACTCAAATCCCTAGCTTCATCAGTTCCATCATTGTGGTACACAGCTTGTAATATATTTTCCCCAAAATGCATAACTCTACTTTTCTACATTAAATTAGAGTTCATTATTTTGTTGCCATACATACTCAGCAAACAAATGAATATTTTTCTTCAGATCATTTCCTATATCACGTATGTACAATTCAACAGTAGTGGTACAGAAACTTTTAGCATGTTACTAGTCACCTGCTTTCTCTTGGATTCTAATCTTCCATATATTAGTTGTTTTTTTTTTTTGGTATCTCTCCAGCAGTCGCCCTGCATCCATATAACCATACTGCTTCATATTCATCTTTATTTGTTATATTTCACGTAATAACTGAACTCCATCTGGTATCATTTGCAAAATTTAGCAGTATCACTGAGTAGCTATTCCCGTTATCCAACTTAGCTGTCAATCTGTTATAAAAAGCTAGTAAATTGCTAAGGCATGACCAGTTCTTCACAAAGCATAGCTTTGTGAAGGATTTGAATCACTAAGCACTTAATAGATTATCATATTCTCATTCACTCATTCTTAAATACTTTGACCAACTTTTCCAATTGCCATATGAATTTTCTCACTACTCTAGAGATACTGATTGGTCTAAAATTTGCTATCACAGTCTTAGAACCTCCTTTATGCAAAGGAGTTATTTTGCAGGCCTTCCATTCCCTTAGGACTTTAACTCAACTCAAACTTAAGTTAAACAACTTAGCCAGAGGCACTGCTAATTCCTTTTCACTTTCATTTTCAAGTATTACGCGAAACGATATCCCACATAATCCCACAGACAAAATTTCATTGATAATCTGCAATATCCTAAGTAAGTACTTTCAATGCATTACACTCTATTTTCGCATCAGTTCTTGTCACATCTATCACAGCATTATCGTCGCTTGGACTACATACTCTTGAAAGTGTCACTTAATGACTCAACTATTTAGTCTTGCTTCTGTTATGTTGCTACAGCAGCACTCGTTAAACTCATCCTTCCTTTTATTTGCCACACAGCAACAGAATTATTTAGAATTTCCTTTGTTCTGCTTGGCTAAATTCTTCTCATAATCTGATTTTACCTTCCTTACTATGTCAGTCACCATTTTTGTTTAAGCCTTGTAACCGCTCGTCAGCGTGCTGCTCCCTTCTCCTTAAAAAGAAATCACATTTTTTTTTGCAGTTCCTGCTTAATAATACTATCCATCCATCTAACTCCTATCTGAAAAGTTCACATGTTTCACAACCTCTCTTGTCCATGTAATCACTGTCTCCAGTAGGATATAACGTGGCCACCTTTGTTAAGGAAAGATCTTCTGATCCTATGACCAGATTCAACATTCTCATACATTCAGGGTGTGCTTGGTGTGCGATGCTGATCCACAGAAAATAGCACTATCACCGATATTATATTTTTGCAATTATTCCCGTTAAAGATTCCCCTAATTGCTTCCAGACTTCGCTTGATTCCTAAAAGTAAACACTCAACGCGTAAACATTGCATTACATTCGCATTAGTAGCCCGGGTATGCATTCAATATACATGGCGCAGCGGGTCAAATTCTTAGCGTTCTAAGTTTTAAACCGCTCAGAAGGAGAGGAAGGGTGAACCCTGAGACAATAGCGCAGAGGCTGTGATTGGTTATTGTGCCAACCAATGCAATTGAACGTTGTCATTTGTCCTGTTTTTGTTTCTGAGTTTCATCTGTTTTGCGAGCGTGAAGAGTGAACTGACATCGTAGAGTATTTTTTTGTATTAATATAGACAAGTTTTCAATATACAGGGTGGCCATAAAATAACTTTCCACCTTTGGAGACATCTGTAGCTAAAACCAATAAACAGATTGAGACCAAATTTTATATTGAGACTTTTGAAGGCATGTGGAGATGATTTCCTCGAAAAAAAAGATTTAGTACTAAAATTCTCCGATAGGGAAAATTTTGGCGCTGCGGAGTCGAAAACAAGCGGATATTACATTAAAGGCAGATAAAATGGAATAATAATATTTCGACGGTGTAAGCGACAGCCGCGTCACTCATTCCAGCTGGATCTGTGGCGTGTTACAATGATAATAAGAACAATAATAATTAAACTAAAACAACAACTTGCGAGAGACACAGAAATTAATGTACTGATTGAACTCACAGGAAATAATGTCTTTTCATCAGAATCAGGGTCCCCAGGATCACATACACGATTTTCAATGTGCTGACCTTTCTTGTGTACAACAAATTGTATCCGGTGTGCAATTGCCGGAAGCACGTTACCTCCTGAGCGTAAGGAGTCGGACTGGATGTTCACTTTCAAGTTAGGAACACCACCAATATACACAACGGATTTCAAATACCCCCACAGCCAAAAGTCACATGGAGTGATATCTAGGGTAAGGTAGGACACATATTGAGCACAATTCGTCAATCATTTGAATAACTGCCTGAACGTTCCCAATCCCTTTTTAAGTGGAATTGGTGGCGCTGCTGTCACGTACGCACAGTAAAATTTGCCTAATCCTTTTTACCTGCGTTTACTGCAAATATTTGACTGCTTTTGGCTCCGCCAGCGCCAAAATTTCCCCTATTGGCTACTTTTGGTACTTTTTTTTGGCTGAATTCGTCTCCTCATGCTTTCGAAAGTCTCAATATATAATGTGGTCTCATTCTGTGTATTAGTTTTAGCAATAGATACCTCCAAATAGGGAAAGTTAATTTATGGCCACCCTGTATAATTTTCGATCAATGTATAACTTTATTTTGTCCATATTTACAATGGGAAACAGTACTGTAGTCGAAGCAGGTAAGCCTAATCCTCCTCTTCCAAATTTTACACCTTTGAATAATTGAAATACAGTATAACAACAAAATATAGCATTCTCCTTCATTACTGTTTTCTAATATACAATAACTTAAATCAAACACATTGTCCCTGACTCTGAGCAGATTTGTTTACAATTAATTGTGTGTGGGGGGGGTATACAGGTATCCCTTGCTTAACGCGGAGAAATTAATTGCGGCAATCCCTTGATATACGCGGCAAGAGTTTTGATTAACGCGCCTTTAAATTTATCACGCAAAATCATGCTCACGCCACGAAACTGCTAACCTCGTGGTCATCCAAATTCTCTTAATGATCTGTGTGAGAATGTGAAAGGTTTATTTTTCCCACCAAATACAACATCATTGCTACAACCCATGGACATGGGCGTCATTGCAACTTTGAAAGCCTATTTTCTTAAAAAGCCAGTAAAAACAACAACAACGGGAGAAAATGCGATTACGCTCCACGAATTTTGGAAAAAAATTAACATTATACACGCAATTGAGAACATTCGTGACTCGTGGGAGCAAGTGTCTTCTAGTTGCATGAAAGCTGTTTGGGAAAACCCTCTGCCAGAATGCGCTAATGACTTAGGTTGTTTTCAAAATCCTGTGAACAACGTGGTCAAAGAAATCGTTGCAATTGCTGAAGACCTCGGTTTTGATGGTGTTGATGCAAAAGATGTTGAAGAATTATTGGATTCAATTTCAAAAGATTTCAGTGACAACGATCTTCTTGAAATTGAACAAGGCACATATGAAGAGAACGAAAAAAATGGAATGTGAACAGGAGGTTCCAAAGGAAATAACAGTCAAAGAACTGGGTGGAATATTTCACAGTTTAGAATCACTTAAGCAGTAAGTAATGGATATGGATCCAGATGTTAATCGAAGAATGCTTGTTTGCCAAGGTCTGGAGAGTCATTTTGCTTGTAATCATAGAATTTATGCCGATAAGAAAAAAATTAAAACTGTTCAAACGACTCAATATTATACAACAATTTCCCAAGTCAGCAACTGCTTTTGATTAAAAAAAATTGCAGTAACTAATGTAGGTACAAGTATTTATTAAACATTTACTTTGCATTCATTTTTATCTTTCCTTAAAGAGTACCATATAAAACGAACTATTAGTACAGTAATCGATCAGGGACGAATTGTACTTTTTACCATTGATTATTAGATTTGATAAACGCGATTTTCATATACGCGGTGACATCGAGGGATTAATTAACCGCGTTAATCGAGGGATGTATATATATATATATATATATATATATAGAGAGAGAGAGAGAGAGAGAGAGAGAGAGAGAGAGAGAGAGAGAGAGTTTTTTTTTTACCTTGGATTTATTATACGTTAAAGATACCAAGAAATTTTATACTTGGTTTTTAATACTTTTCGTCCGAAAGGGGCGTGCTTTGCATTATGGGATACATACTAAGGCAAATGATGTGAAGTCATTAGCCTCGATATATAAGTAGTTCAGACATGAATATATTTCACGTGCAAAACATTGTTTTGCTTCCTTGAGAAAACGATTAAAACCAAGTATAAAATTCCCTTGTATCTTTAACACACACACACACACACACACACACACACACACACACACACACACACACACACACACACACACACACACACACACACACACACACAAAGATACCAAGTTATTTTAAATATAAACCTGGTTTTAATCCATTTCCCAAGTCAGCAAACAGACAAGTAAGTCAAGTTTGCAGTGCAAGTCTGGATGACCCCGCACGTAGTGCAAGTCTTAGGCAAATCATGGTAAAGGGGGAATAAGCTCTGATCACTATTCTTCGTATTTACCCTTAATGCAAAGCACATCTCTCCTTGAGGAGATGTATGATGCTATGCATTAAAGGCAAGGAGCCACTACCCAGACCGGTTTCGACCTTTATTGAGGTCTCATCAGTGGGAGCCATGCTTAGAAATACCAAGGTTTAAGTAATACAGAGGTTATAAGTATTTTACCAAAACAACTTACCCTAAGGTGCTTTGACCTTATTAAATAAAAATTTCCGGATGAGAGATAGAGTATGTAGAAAGTTTTTTTACCTTGAGTATAATATACGTTAAAGATACCAAGATATTTTAAATATAAACCTGGTTTAAATCCATTTCCCAAGAAAGCAAAGACAAGTAAATCAAGTTTGCACCTGCAAGTGGTGCAAGTCTGGGTGACCATATATACTTATAAGCTCTGTATTACTGAATGCGTATGATGTGATTGCATATCTTAAAATATTTTCACATAATGCTTTTAGTATTTTTATGTGTGTCGGGGCTATGTCTTTTAATCAGTATAGTTTGCTTGCTATTATCCTAAGTTTGGTGTGTAGGTAGTTTGTATGGCTATTCCAACTTTGATCAGCATCGAAGTGAAAGCCAAAATTTGAAACGTTTTTATGTCACGGCTTCATTGTTTTGAAACGTCGAACAATGTGTTTGCCTTCATGAGACAACAATTTGTTATTTTGTTTAAAAATCTTCTTCTGCAGCATTGTCGACCATTAGAACAGTACGTGTTAGTATTCATTACTGAAATTAGCATAACGCGCATGTCATGACTAATTATATAGTAAATATTTTATTTTCATTTTGTGATTTCAATAATTAAAGTGAGATTCATGAAGAACCGGGATCCCAGCCTGAAACTTGGGGATTGGGTGCTGTAGGCACAAGGGGAAAGATCCCCCGTACTGTATATATATATATATATATATATATATATATATATATATCAATTACATCATGCAACGCACGCTACAAATTTCAAGTCAATTTGACCATATGCATGGGTGTGAATCAGCTGAAAATTTTCCAGGGACAGGCACAGCTTGGAGACAAATAATTACATCAATAAACTTTTATAATTATTGATTTAATTAAATTATTAAATCAATAAACGTCGTGAACAGCTAGACCAGTTCGTTTGTCCTCTGTGTCTAGGGAGTCACTGAGTGAAGTGTAAATTGTAAATTTATAGTGAAACAAATTTAAACAGAAAAATGCATTTTTAAAAGGTAAGTGTATGTAATTTAATATAAAGCCATGTATAATCAATAAATCGATTACATCAATAAATCTTTTAGCATTTTTGATGTAATTATTTATCGATGTAAACTATAAATGTTGTAGATTATTTTAATTTTACATGGATTTTAATGATCTTTAATTCTTTGGAAAAAACGTATTTAGAATTAATACAGTTCTAGCACAATTTCATATATAAAAAAATTGTCTGGCATATTTTATTAAAAATCAACTAATTAATTAATCCCAAAATCCTAAATTAAATTATTTCAGTTTAAAAGCAAAAAATCAGAAAATTAACAAGTAAAGTAATATTAAATTACATACACATACCTTTTAAAAATGTATTTTTCTGTTTAAATCTGTTTCACTATAAATTTACAATTTACACTTCACTCAGTGGCTCACTAGACACAGAGAGCAAATGAACTGGTCTCACTGTTCACAAATCAGAAAAAGATGAACCAAAAACAGGAATCTGTATTTTATTGCTGCAATAATATTCTATTGCTACCCTGCCATGGGCCAATACAGGCCAACTCGTAACAAAATTTTAAGACAGACAAATCTTACATATAAAGTTATAAGACATACGGTTACATATCTCAATCACTTTTATGATTATAATTTGTGGAATTTTTTACTCAAGCCAGGGGGAGTTCCATGTCACCACGTGCAGATGCCCATGACTGTATGATTGCATTTTTATCGATGTATGAAAGTTTTGAGAGGGCATATCACATCAGCACTCATCTTAATTGGTCCAATGCAATTAATTGCTGGATAACTTTGAATACTTCTGCATACAGTGGGGAACAATTGTTTGTTTTAAGATTTATTAGAAAACAACAATGAAGGAGAATGCTGTAGTTTGTTGGTATATTTGAAATCCTCAAAGATGAAAATTTGTGAACCATCATTTATAAGAAATATTTGAATAGAAAATGAAAAGAAAGAATAAGTGTGAGTAGAAATACTGTCATTATTGGTAAACGAATTATTAATAATTAATATTTGTTATATGTGTGTCCTATAAGTTGCTGGGCAGAGCAAATACCATGATCCTGTAAAGTCTAGACATGAATAAGTGAATTTATGATGGCATAATTAAAAAAAAATTACAAGAAGACAGAGAATGGCAGGAATAAATATCTTTTGATGGAGCAGAAATCATCTCATAAAATTTGTTACCATTTTATGTGTATTTCTCTAGTTTGGGTATATTTCACTCCATTTCCCAAGAAATTTCTTTTGTTTACTGAGACTCAGCATACATAACAACCGATCATTATCAGAATTATCCACACTTTCAAGAATCCTACATTCATTAGTTTTTTTTTTTTTTTTAGTATCAGCAGTTCTTCTGTCTTAACAATTTCAAATAAGCTGGTATTTTGTTGTAGATCAACGACGTCTTATAATATACAGAATGTACATTTTTATTCAGGAATAGCTATTTTTTACTGTCTGTTGTTTCCAAAGACTAGAAAAAAGTCTCTGTGCTGTTAAAAAACTTTGCTACGTCAACAGATGCTATACTACATAACAAGAGAAACGTTTAGTTTTTTTTTCTCCTAACATCCACTTTCAAATTTTCATTTCCAGAAATCATGTGTAACAGCTGTTTGTAATAAAGCCACTGGATATAGTAATCACTCAACTCATGACAAGTAACAACATTCAATTGGATTGATTGACTCAGTAACCAATCACAGCCACTAGGTGCTGGGTGGCCCAAATTTTTAGCTCGCCCATTGCACCCTCTTTACACATCTTTTCAAAGAGCGCAAAAGTGCATGCATTTCGAAAGCACACCCTGGCTATTAACACAAATGTGACACAATGTTTACGCAGCAAAAAATGCCTTCTGCATGAAGTACTAATGCTTTATTACCCTCATGAAGAGGACAATGAAGCATAGTACAGTATATTGTGTTCAATTTAGGAGTCGTGCGAAGTATGTAAACAATTGGGGGAGTCTTTAATGGGAATAAATGCAGAAATATAATATGGATGATACTGATATTTTGTGAATGAGCATTGCACACCTAGCAGACCCGGAATATTCGCCCCTGATATATATATAACCAATGCCTGAAACCTTTACACCTTGCACTGACTATCCCATTTCATTCTGTCTCTTGAGAGATATATTCACTATTTTTTTTTCATTCTCACACTCACTCGCCTCATGTGTGCCTGCACGCACACTTATCTGCATCCACTCCTAATAACTTTAGCTTTACTGACTTTGTGCTTCCACTCTCTCTCTCTCTCTCTCTCTCTCTCAATGAACAAAACTTTCTCTACACACCAAAACTCCGAATCTATTTAAGTGCAGTCCATTGGCATTATATAAGTCCTACTGTCAATCACCTTCATTCCATAGGTCTACAGATCCCTAGCCGTCCCGTCTGCACAACCTGTGCATTGGTTCATTTGCAATCATTGTCCTTCTCCTCGGTTTGCTCTAGCATGGTTAGGTAGCAGACTTATAAGCTCCATTCCTCGTTCTTCTTCTTTTTCGATTCTTGCTATTTATTTATTTATTCGTATGGAGTTTACTCCCTTTTTCTCCCCGTCCCTACTGGGGCGAGTTGAGCCCCCTCATTGGGGGGTTAGGTATTTATGGCTGTAGATTCGTGTGTGTTCACGGGGCCGGTTTGCCTGCTTGCAGGATGAAAAACGCCAGATAAAAAAGGCGGAAAAATCTTACTGGCCCCACCCAAGACTGGCTAACCTGGCTATGGAAGATCCTCAAATTCCTCACGTTTTCGACGGGAATCGAACCTGGGACACTCCTTCCCCACTCATATCGTTGCGAAGCACACAGCCACTGGGCTAACGACGGTTCTTCCTATAACTCTTTCCTATCTTCTCTCATATAATATTTTTCTCCTTTCAAATCATTAGTGATTTGAAAGGAGAAAAATTTGAATGAAATCATTCTTTCACCTTATATTTTTTGCATCCTGAAGGCTTCACTAATTCTATTCATTTTTGTGCTACGGAAACAAGATTTATTCATGCTTTCATATTAAGTATTCCTCTTATCATAGAACCACCTTACAAAATTTTCTCCTTACCCTCCTGCTCCTCCTCCTCTCGGTTAGGCATACGTTTTTTTCTTACCTTGAACCTCTTGCTTGTTTTGTATCCTCTCAGCTCTACCAATCGCTTTACGTTTTTGAAGTCTTTCAACCTCGCACTTTGTCCTGATGATGCTGTTTCTTTCTTGAGGTATTCGTACTCCTGACCATCCAACACCGCCCTTTCAACATTATTGCGGACTCTAACATTTGCCAGACTTTCAATATTCTCACGTGTTTTACTCTCTCCATACAGTTGTCACTAATTCTCAAAACACCTCCTATATATTCTCTCACCAGTCTCGCTTACTTTCAACAAATCTTTCAATTTTCTCTACGCATACATTTCACACAGATTGCGTAAAAATGTCTCAACATAAGCCAACCCGTCCAAAAAAGACGTCTTGGTCGCCATTATTCTAGTACGCATTGGCGCCATATCGACAATATGATATCTGCAATTACATAACGCTGTAACAAGATTATCGCCCTCTCTCTCTCTCTCTCTCTCTCTCTCTCTCTCTCTCTCTCTCTCTCTCTCTCTCTCCCTCTCTCTCTTTCTCTATCTATCTATCTATCTATCTATCTATCTGTATTGTAGCATACTATAGTGTGGCGGAGTTAAGAAAAAGTTATATAAAAATATATAATTTATCAAAATATATATCTTTTAACACCAAAAAATAAAATAAAATATCTATCTATATATATATATATATATATATATATATATGAAATTCAATTTTAGAGGTAATGTGTAGTCAATATCCAGCTAAAAATAGGTACATAATCACATGACTGTTCTTAGAATGTCAGCATCTCCTTAACTGCACTGTATCGCACGACTTGATTTCCATGCAGCTTATTAAACTGATCCAACGACGCAAAAGCGCACACAGGCTGCCCAGAATAAATAAAATACAAAATAAAATAAAAAACGTATTATTTTGCTTTTAAGGAAGTAAAGGGATGGTTTCTCTTACCCTTTGTCCATAGAAGTAGAAGTTGCTTAATAGTTATACGTTCGTGATATAGCAGCCTTCCCTCATTTTTATTTAGTCATGCTGCTGCATATCTTTTATTCTTATTCGTTTGGAGTTCTTCGTTTGAAGAGAAAAAGCAAATAGTATTGCATTGTTATGCAACTCAGCCATTCGATAAAAGAATGTTTCGCTTCTTCTAAATTCCTTATTCTTCGAAGCGGAACTTTCTTTTGGTCCTTTAACCTTCCCCAATTATGTGCCTAAACGCCATTACAATGACATTTTATGATCTCCATCTGTTTTTCTGCTTCCTTGAATCATATCACAGGGACGTTAATTTAGTTGTTCTTTTGCATTTTGCATTCTGGATTAAATTTTTGATGCTCCCTTTGAATGCCATAATATTCTGGTACAGCATTTTTTTTTTTTTTTTTTTTAAATGGAATTTTTCTTGTGTCCGATATAAAAGAAAGAAATAATGGTGGGGCCTTTAAGACATAATGGAAATCATCAGTTCTAATTACGTTTAACTGATAATGTATAAGAAAGATGGCACGTCAAACTAAAACTACTACACTGTTTGTCATAAAAGTCTTTCAGGAGTTTTTCTTATTGATGAAATTATTTTATACAATAAGCCAGTAAACATTGGTAATGATGGCCTTCGAGGAATGAAGCTGTAGAATCCAGAAATTAAAATTCGGTTTTAATAATAAATAAGTAAATCATATGTTTTGAAAAAAATATTTTTGAAGTTATTTCCTGATAAACTATTTTCCTGTGTATCCAGAGCCTCACATTTCTTATTATGCTACTGTTTAAAATCGTGCGCATGTCACAACTTAGAGAATAGTCATTGTAATAGCTTACAGAATGTTATGAAGTTTTTGGGGGAATCTATAGTTACTACTACGTCATTTATATTATACGTTTGTGCAAGTACGAACAGTACTTATGACTGACAGAATATTTGGTGTGTTGAAATTACCGAATAAGTTAATCCTCATAACTAAATGTATGATAAGTTTATTGCACATTTAGTGACCTTTCCGGGATCGAAATCACGTTTAAAAAATAAAATTAATAAAATTAAATAACTTTGACCTGTTTAAAAATAAGTAAGCAGGTGATTAACTCTGGTCCTCGAGTGATGTGAACTTTTGTTTTGTTACACCAGAACACTTGAACGCTGTTTTATTAGATCACATCACGAGCAAATTGCATCATCGTTATCAGCCGGCAAATAGATCTTCAGAACACGTGCAGTTCACTGACAAAAAAAAGCTAGTGAACATGATATTTGTGCTAAACGTAAAAATAACAATCCAACTTTGCAATTCTTAAGTAATATTGATGTTATTAAGAATCCAAATATTTGGATAATTAATAAAGGCTAAAACTTTATTAAGAAGGCAAAGCACTTTGAGTTCTTAATAAAATATTTTCACATTATCAGACATATCTTCTCTTTGACCACACAAATGCATAAATATCCGTGTAATTTAAAGCAGATATGAATATTTAATAAAAAGTGATCAAGGATCAAATTGGTTATTAATGTGACTGACGCATTAAAAGCTATAAGACATTTAATGGCTATTAATTGCAGGTGCTTCATAGCTAGTTTCGTTGTGTTGAAAAATCTATTTTTCCTCTCACAAAAAAAAAAAAAAAAAAATCACAGGAGTAAAAAACTTACCATCTTCGTATGAGAATGGTTAACTTGCTTGCAGCTGAAAAGCTTTATAATGGTTCCTCGCATCCTAGGTGGAATTCGAACCTGAGTTTTCTCATTTCAACGGAAGACTAAAGAACTGGGCATCGGCTAAATCATTGTTTCCTTAGGTATGGTCCGTGATCGATGTTGGTCTTAGGGAAAAAAAATCACAAGTGCTCAGATAATATAGAAATTAGAAAATGGCAAGTAAAGCTCTGAATAGAGAAAATCAAATTATAATTGGCTGAATAGAGAAAATCAAGTTATGATATAGTTTCTCTCTATCGAGAGAAAGAGCTTTTAAAAAAATTAAACACCAGACTTGTGTAACTAATGTTTATTCAAGTTTAATAACGTGTGGATACTCCATAGCAATTACTAC
Organism: Typopeltis vanoorti; assembly: GCF_054136105.1. Lineage (NCBI taxonomy): Eukaryota > Metazoa > Arthropoda > Arachnida > Uropygi > Thelyphonidae > Typopeltis > Typopeltis vanoorti. Next base: position 116,311,238 of record NC_143556.1, on the reverse strand, counting down.
TTAATCCTGGCCTGTTTCCCAACTAATATCAAATACAACTAAAATATCGCATATTTAACTGCTTATTGATTCAGCAAAATGCATACATACACACATGTATGTATACGCGAAGGGCAAAAATTAAACTGGAGAAAATAATTAAACTTGAAGTAACATTATCAGACATACATTTTTCCCTTAATTGTTTTGAACCACATAATAGCAGTGGTTCAAAACAATTTTTGAACCACTGCTATAGCAATCAAATCAAAAATAATAAAATAACTATAAATATGTAAGTTTACAGGATTTGGTGGAGTTGGACTAATGAAGAGTTTTGCTGAATTATTATTTGTTTGTGTTTGTTTGTCATTCGCTTTCTATTTTCACATGTAATAAATCTGCAAAACACAAAATATTAAATTAATGAATAATTTGGCCCTCCATCCATATCTTATCCTTGTATTATATTAATATTTCAGATAGTGAAGATGATGATCGTCGTTGTAGTGATCTTTGCTGTCTGCTGGCTTCCATATCACATTTACTTTTTACTAGCTCACCATCATCCGGAAATTGCTAAATACGACTACGTTCAACATATCTATCTTTCCATTTACTGGCTTGCCATGTCGAACTCTATGTATAACCCCATCATCTACTGTTGGATGAATAGCAGGTAAAGGTTTAAAATATGATATATAATGAATAAAATGTAATAACTAATAAAATAATAACTCTCACTAAAATAATTACTAAAAATATTCACTTTAGACTGCATAATATGAAAAGGCAGCCAAAATGCTTCACTTTTAAACCACACATCCAACTAGCAGCAATAACTATTTGCCTAAGGGAAAACTTCATTCACTAACACATTCCACGACTGTTTATAGTTCCTTATGCCTACAACTGGACTTATTATAAACAGAGAAATCCTAATAAAATCAGCCTTGAGAAACATAAAAACTGCATTCGCTGTCATCATGACAAGTAAAGAATGATAGCACACACTTTGGATACATCATCACACAAGGCTAAATGGAGGAAAACAACTGTACGATCACAGAAGTCGCTATAAGTCTGAGTCGCTATTTTTATTTTATTTTTTCCTATTTGATTACTGCTTTGAAGTGCTCACTTAACAGCAATAACATAGCTGCATTAATTTAATACAAATTTGGGAAAGATTCACTTTTAAGACCATCTCTAACATAATATCAATTAGAGATGGCCTTAAACAACTTCACTTAATTTGGCCTTGCATCAGCAGAGAACCGCATAATATGATATCAGTTCTTTTTCAGTTGAAATTTGATATTTTACTGCAGTTACATGATTCAGTACTTTGTGTGCAGCGACATGTATTTTATGCTACGAAAATGATGCCGGTTTTCTGCTCTGAAATTAGCAACTTGATAAATTAACGCCTTGATAGCAAATGGGGCTGATTAAAGTATATTTTAATTAGGCCAGATTCAAAATCAAATGTCTTTATATATTGATAAAATTTCGTCTGTTTTTATTAATTCTGTTATCTGTAGACAACTGCTTCACAAATTCACATTTAAAATTTTTGACGACCTCTTTGACATCTGTAATCAGCAAGTATAAAATGAATAATACTTTACTGAAATATATCCGTAAGTATGAATTTGAATAGACGCATAGTCCATCCTCTTGTTTTCTTTAAAATTAAAGAAATGGGGTTCAGATCCGGGCTTTGTGGTGACCAGGGAAGATGATGAATTCGCTGCCATGCTCGAGCTGAGTCAATGATGAACAATTCTCGTGCAGTGGATAAAAATCTGCTGGATAAAAAGTTAACATTGTAGGATGGAGTTGACCGGCAACAATGTTCATATATCTCTTGGACAGCACCCTACCTTCCAGCAGTATCAATGGACCTATTCCGTACCAACAGAACATGCCCCTCACCATGACACCACCTCCAGAGTTGTGTTTACAAGGCAAGCTGGGTTCATTGCGTCATCGGGCTCCCGCCAAACTCTCTGCTTACCGTCGATACATAACAAGGTGTATCCTGACTCGTCGGACCACATGACTTTTTTCCAGTCTTCCAGTGTCTAATCACAGTGTTCCTGACACCACCGTTGACGAACTTTCCGGTTCTTCGTAGAAATCAATGGTTTCCGTACAGGTACGCGACTGCCAATACTGTTCCTCCCTGCACATAGTTCGATAAAATATGGGTCCGGAACAGTCTTTATGAAATGCTTCTCTCAATTGTTGCACTTATGAAGTTATTTGTCCGTACAAGCCTTCTCAGACGACGGAGATCTCGTTCCTGACAGACTGTCTTAGAACCACAGTTACGCCTTTTAGACAAGCAATTTGGATTATTTTTCCACTCAGTAAACACCTGCGATATCTCCCCTTTTGAGAAACCAGTTAGCTCTTCTGTTTACAAAATCTTGGCTGTAGCCAGACGGGCACGCACAATAAAGCGTTTATTGAACTCCGAAAGATCCTTTGTTTTTTCACACGCACTTGTTCATATACGCTGTGTAAATGACGTTAACGTACATCTACATGACAATTTTGAATTAAGTGGGCTGTATGTATATCATGAATTATTGCTTTTTTTTTTTTTAATATGATAATCACACATGAACGGTTGTACACCTATTAGCACTTTAGTACCATGGATATGCCTAGGATTTTTTTTCTGTTCTTTTTATTAATTTTATATATTTTTTAATTTTTATGTTTTACATAATCCGGAAACCTTGCTATAGATACAAAACATAGAACCATTTCAAGCCACTTCACTCCTACAATAAGAAGGGGAATGGTCTCACACCCGGCGAATAAATTTATCTCGTATCTAAAAGCAATCACAACACATCGATGCGTACAGCAGGATTCGAAACCTCAGCATGTTTGTTGGAGAGCCAATACGCTAACTACTCGGATAACAAGACCAGCATTCATTCGTCTCAAATTATTTCTAAATAATCTGAGAAAAATTATATTATACTCAGCAGGATACCTTAAGAGGAATGTCTTATACTGCTCAGACTAGTGCCCAACAACTATACATAAACTGATGGACATGCGGAAGGAAAAATGGTACAAAATGCCTGATTCATATTAGTAGAAACTCGCTAAACTGGTGATAATATGCCTACAAGAATAAAAAGTATGTATGATCACGTTCAAATTTATGCAATCTGGTTTTTCTTTTTTTTAAGATATGATACTTTCAAAATATTTCCAGTTGTACGTAATATACATGACGAACATGTGATGAGAGGACACAACACGATAGATGTTGGATGATATTATAAGCATTGTTTGTGTTTCAAATAATCAGTATGCATTACACCGCACTTCGCAAAAACTTGTTTCCTTCTCATCACAATGATCGCCATACACGCTAATAGTATCATGGTAAATTTGTTTTGAGCTTTTCTTCGTGTTCAAGAACAAATCATATCTCTCCCTTTTTTTTTCTTCAACAGTTTAGTCGAGTAGTCATTTTGTTTTCATTGTCATATACAGATAAATACTATTCTGCACAGACATTATCTACTCATCTCTCAACATTAGATAATTAGCAGTCTTTCCAACATTATATATATTGTATATATATATAAAAAGATAAAACGTTTTTATGTCACGTTTTTTGTCTTACCAGCTTATTGGCTTACCAGCCCGGAACTCGGGGAAGGGATGGGCGCCGTAGGTGAAAGGGGGCGGGGGAGTAGCCCCCGTAGTGTATATATATATATTGAGTATATATATACTCAAGTACATATATATACAATATATACCCTAGTATATATATATATATATATATATATATTTATTTATTTATTTATATATAAATGTTAATTAATATATATATATATATATATATATATATATATATATATATATATATATATAAATGTATAAAACTAGGGGGTTCCGACCTCCCCCCCCTGGCGTCTACAGCGCCCAACCCCCGAGTTCCGGGCTGGTAAGACGGAAAACGTGACATAAAAACGTTTCAAATTTCGGCTTATCTTTATATATATATATATATATATACAGGGTGTTCGGGATAAATTTGACAGTTTCGTAAGGAAAAAGAAAATCTTCTTTGTATCTATTAAATTTAATGAATTGACAAAAAAACATTACAGGCAGAGTTAATTACAATACTATCAACAAGATTTACTCAAAATAACCACCATTAGCATCGATCACAGCTTCAATTCTGCTTCGGAACCTCGAACAAGCTGATGCTACAGTCTCCCTGGGAAGGGCCGCAAAAACTGTTTTAATTTTATCCATTAACTGGGCTTTTGTATTACTGGAAGTGCGATTGGTGTCTTTTTCTGCGCCCCATACAAAATAATCCATGGGGTTAAGGTCTGGGGAGTTTGGAGGCCAAACATTTGGACTGGTGAAGTCGTAGAAATTTTCAGACAACCATTTTTGACTTTTCCCAGAGGTGTGGCAAGGGGCCGAATCCTGCTGCCATACATACGGCCTACCATTGGCTACCCTTGTTATCCAGGGCTTGACTACAGTTAGCAACTCCACGAACAAAGCCCGAATTCCAATGCCAGGGTTCTTCAACACCTGTTCCTGCAGATTTGCGAGGAATTCTGCTGTACGAACGCAATCAGATCGTCTGCTAGGGATCTTTCTTCTTGCTACATCCTCGTAGTCACCATTGCAAGTCTCTAGTTCATGCCTGATTGTTTTTACTGTATTCAGGGAGCATTGGGCAGCAGTCGTAATATCCTTATTTTGATGGCGGGCACGAATCATCATGATACAAGTTATTCTCTTCCATGATTCAGGTGGGTTCCAGCTATCCATCCTTTCTGACATCTTGTATATGAATGAAGAAGGGTCCAAACTTTTAAATGAAGAGAAGTGTGTATTAATACATGTAACTTACGGAAAAATATAATTAATTATAAATATGTCAAATTTATCCCGAACACCCTGTATATATAAATACCCGTGGCGTCGCGTCTTCATTTCGGTTGGGTGTGCTATCGTGTGGATTATGCAACCCAAGCTACAAATTTCACGTCAATTTGACCGTATGCATGGGCGTGCGTCTGCAGAAAATTTTCCAAGGGGGGAGGGGGCAAAGCTTGGAGACAAATAATTACATCAATAAACGTCTTTTAGCTTTTTTTATCTAATTATTTGTCGATGTAAACTATAAATACATTATTTTCATTTTGCATCGATTTTAATTATCTTTAATTCTTGGAAAAAAAGGTATTCAGAATTCATAGTTTTTAGTACAATTTCATATATAAAAAAATTGATCGGCATATTTTATTAAAAATCAACTAATTAATTAATCCTAAATTAAGTTATTTCAGTTTAAAAGCAAAAAATATAAAACTAACAAGTAAAATAATATTAAATTACATACTTTTACCTTTTTAAAATGTATTTTTCTGTTTAAATTTGTTTCACTATAAATTTACAATTCACACTTCACTCAGTAACTCACCAGACACAGAGGGCAAACTAACTCATCACTGTTCACAAATCAGAAAAAGATGAACCAAAAACATGAACACATGTTTTATTGTAGCAATAAAACATGTTCTACAGCTACCGCACCATGGGCCGAAACAGGCTAACCCATAATAAATTTTAAGACAGACAAAGCATTCCCAGAGTCGAGGGTTGTAAGATTACATATCTCAATCAATTTTACGATTATAATTTGTGGAATTTTAAAACCGTCCCGGGGGAAGTGCCCCCTCCACAACCAGCAGACGTCCATGACCGTGTGATTGCATTTTATCGATATATGAAAGAGTGTTGAGAGTGCATAGTGCATCAGCACTCTTAATTGGTCCAGTGCAATTAATTGCAGAATAACTTTGAATACTTCTGCATAGAGTGGGGGAACAATCTGTTTGTTTTAGGATTTATTAGAAAACAACAATGAAAGAGAATGCTATATTTTGTTGGTATTGAAATACTCAATGATGAAAATATATGAACCATCATTTGTAAGATGTGAGAATAGGAAAGAAGTAGTGTAAGTAGAAACACTTTCATTAATGGTAAACGAATAATTAATAATTATCATTTGTGATATGTGTGTCCTATAAGTTGCTGGGTAGAGCATGATCCTATAAATTCTAAACATGAATAAGTGAATTTATGATGGCATAATTTAAAAAATAAAAAAAAACTTATGGAGAGAGAGAGTATTGTAGGAATAAATAAGGTTTGATGGAGCAGCAAAACATCTCGTAAAATTTGTTGCACATCTTATGTGTATTTCTCTGGTTTATGTATATTTCGCTCCATTTTCCAAGAATTTTATTTTGTTTACTGAGACTCAGTATACATAACATCCGATCATTTCAGAATTATCCATACTTTCGGGAATCCTAATTTCATGTGTTGTTTTGTTTTTTTAAATATCAGCGGTTATTCTGTCTTATCAATCTTACATATGCCGATATTTTGTTGTAGATCAACAACGTCTTATAATACACAGAATATTCATTTTTATTCAGGAATAGATATTTTTTACTGTCTGTTGATTCTGAAGATGTCTCTATATACAGCTAAAAAACGTTGCAACCTCAACAGATGCTATACTGACAAGCAAAAGAAAAAACAATTAGCATTTTTCTCCTAACATCCACTTTCAAATTTTCAGTTCCAGAAAACATGCATAACAACTGTTTGTAATATACATCAGATACGAAAGGTGTTCAACTCATGACAAGTGACAACGTTCAATTGGATTGATTGACATGATAATCAATCATAGATGCTAGGTGCTGAGTGAGCTCAATATTTTAGCTCACCCCGCTTTGCCTTTTCAGTGGTTTAAAAATATTAGAAAGCAAAGAATTTGACCCACTGATCCCTCTTTACATCTTTTCGAAGGGTTCAAAGGTGTATGCATTTTGAGAGCACACCCGGGCTATTAACGAGAATGTGACGCAATGTTTATGTGGCAAAAAGTGCCTTCTTCATGAAGCACTAATGCTTTATTACCCTCCTGAAGAGGACAATGAAGCATTAGTATATTGTGTTCAATTTTAATTCTGCAAACAATTGTGGGAGTAAATAATGTGGGTGATACTGATATTTCGTGGATGAGCACCGCACACCTAGCACACCTGGAATATTCGCCCCTGATATATATATATATGTATATATATATATATATATATATATATATCTTGTATCCTATATATACATAGGAAAACACAGTTCCATAAAACTAGCCTCAGTGTTTTTAGTATATAAAAAACAAATAAAAAAGTTTATATATGCAATTTATAACGGCGTGAAATTAGCAACCATCTTTAGCAGAACTAATTTTGGATATCAAACTTAAGTAGGTTAGGTTTTAATAAACCCAAACAAGTAGAAACATCTCCCAAATCCGCTTCTCTTTTTACACTAACATATTTCAGCTTTCTATGGTCTATCATCGATTGAGAAATAGTTAAACGACCCCTACGTAGGGATGTTATTTCTAGCTACCAACTGATAATGAACTCCGATGAAAATCATTCTTATGAGTACAACATAGGAAGACTGCTTTTTAGTATAAAATACTTCCATCTCTATTTAAAATATGTAATTTTATGCATTCTTTATTTATTTTTATTGTAGGTTCCGACAGGGATTCGCACAAGTGTTTTGCTGTTGCTCAAGAAAATACGATGATGGAAAACTTTACGAACAGCGCAACCAAGCGTGTCCAAGACACAGCTGCTCCGAACAATACGCTGATACACGTGTTACCTATAACGGGAATGTGAATGTGGCGTTGCATACAGTTACTGAAACAATGAATGGAAGCGGAGGATCCAATACACCGTTCCTAACTCCCAAGTTCACAAGATCAGATAAACTGGCTAACCTGTAATTACAACATGTATTACATATTGAAATATTCTAGATATCAAGGAGAAACTAAATTATCATACAGATTCTATTTCAAATGGATCTGTAAAATATAACAAAATTACACAAAATTTCATCACCATTCTTGTCGCTAATGTAGTAATGATTTAATGACTGCAACACATTTCTGTAAAATCTCGTGTAAATAAAACTAAATCGTTTGTCAAACGCTGTGTACTTTTTTTTTTATCTACACTGCATTCATAAATTTTCAAAAAAAACAAAAAACACCTTATTTTCATGGCGCACGACTGCTCCATCGATGCCACCACTTAAGGATATTCTACAATTGCTACAAAAAATATGATCAAAAAAGAGTATGCAGTTTTGATAAGACATTTTATAGGTGAACTTTGCGAAGCTCACAATTTATAACGAAATGTCAGCTGCTTTTGTTTCTGCATAATATTAAAGGCCTAAATAAATCCAACTTTGTGAGTTATCATAAACAGTGAGAAAAAAATCACTGCTCAAATTGTTTATAGCATAATGAAATATATATAAAAATCAATGAGCAATTATTGATTCCTCTTCCAAGTTTCACTTTTTTTTTCTTTTTTTTTCTTTTTTTTGAAAATCCCACTCACTAAAAGCTGAGACAAATCCCTGTTAGTTCATGAACATATAAGCTCAATTTTTTTAACACTTCTTTATCACCATACTTGCCTGACATTTGAAATGTCATTCCACTGCGACTTTCTCGTTACACCTCAATGGATGTTGGGGGAAGATGGCGCTCGCCGTGCAATAAAGCTCGGTAATATAACGCTCCTCTTTCTTGTTTCAAAAAACTTCATCATTTGCAATATACCAAGGAGAGAGATTTCAAACATCTTAATAACAGGTTGCGTAAAAACTGTAATCATGCGTCGTTAAGGAAGAGTATCCCGGATGTATTTTAATCCATCAAAACTCAACCGACTACCTACCATTCCAAGCATATCATGAGTTTCCTTTCATTATTACAAATCAGGCTTATCAATACTCACATAGAACTAGAGGTTCTCCTAAAATAAATAAATATATAAAAACATAGAAGTCAAATTGAATAACTGCTAAAACTTGAAATGCACACATAAAACAGTCACTATATATTCGCAATTCCACTTTGAACTTATAATATATAACTTCTTTTCTTCAATTATTTCTCCTGCTTCTCTCCTGTGTTGGGAGTTTTCTCCATATTTTTCACAAATACACTATTTAGTGTTCAATGCAAATGCATATTTCCTTATGACTGTCATGGCAATCACAAGCATTCTGTAAATTTTCAGTCTTTCTTGTATAAGATTGCTATAGATATTAAAATAGAGAAATGTGAAAAGGAAAAAAAAATCGTTTGTCTTACTGCTAATCGATTTTCCATTTCTGTTCACCGTCTGAAAGAGGTCAGTAAAAAGTAGCGCAGGAGAAATCTGTTAAATTTCAATAGTTGATTCCTTAATGATTTTCAGAGGGAAAAAAAATATATATTTACATATGTCTCATTTTCAACCAGCAGGGATATAGTAATTGTAATTCAAAAAGTAAAAACTCCTCTAATACTAATGAATACAAGTTCATAAATACTTATTGCGAGTATTACTCATTCTAACTGCCGCAAAGTCGCTTCATCAATGAATAATGAGATGTGTATATCAAGATAAAATTAGGAAATACAAAATAGTGTGGTATCTTAAACTTATGCAAGCTGAAAAAAGTAATTAATTATTCTAAGTAATGAATATCAAAAAAGCTCTCATAATTGTTGAAATGTCTGTTTTCTACTTCTACACACACTTCTGCACTTCGTTATAATATTTTCTTAGACTTCTGTTCATTGATTGGTCATTTTGAATGTAATGCTGACGCCAAATTTCTACGATGTAATTCATTCATAGCGTTAATTTTTTTTTCTTTTTTTTCGTATAAACACTGTGGTCTAAATGGTTAAGGATGAGAGATCAGATGGTCTTCTGTGACCAGTCAACCGGGTGAGATATGACGATTCAGATATTCAGAAACATGTAGGGAAAGAAAATGCTGTGGAGCCCGGTTATGAAGCTTCGCAGCATTAATTTTTTCACCCGCAAACAAAGTCTCAATTAAATAGTATTCTTCCAAGACGCCTAAAAGTTTATTTTGCAAAATATTAAACAATATTTACACATTAGAGAGTGACACACTCCACAAGGATTTTCACAAGCTCATAAATACTCACTGCGAGTATTATTCATTCCAAATGGAGAAACGTCGCTTCAGTAATGAATAATATTATCTGCATCCGTCAGGGTTTGCAAGTATCTGACTACAAAAGTGCACTCATGGTTCATAATCTGCCATATCAATCTACGACACCAATACTCGTAGTATAATTTCCGCAGACTTTAGTGCATGTCAATAAAACCTGGTTCACTAGATACAGTACGGCCGGGAAAGTCAGTGTTATTCACAAGAGCTGTCGAAAACTCGTAAATAAAGTGGATATCATAACTCATTTGAAAATGTATCCCTTTAGTAAAAGCACACAATTTAAACAAGATGAATGCAGTGACACACAGCGAAAAACTGTTCACATGCTTATTAAAGTAGATCACATAAATACAGTAGATTAGCGAGCAACAGAATCGTGAAGTGGTCGTATCTCTTGGTGACTAAAAGGGGAAATCAAGACGTTCTTCTTGAAATAGCTAAGATAATTTGCATAATTGCCATACCTGAGGCTAAACCTCGGAAATCTAAAATTCGGATGGAACTGATGTTCAGACCACCACAATGTCGAGAACTTGACATGATGTCCAGTTGACATGCAGCAGTCAAATAGGTACTGAGTCTATTAGTAGTCCTTGATATATCCTAAGAAAACCGTTATTAAGCCATCATAAGTGAGGAAACTATCTATGTGTAAACTGAAGTAGGTGGGGATCGTAGTGTGGCGCCACATCCGTCTTAGGAACGGCCAAGCCATTCCACTATCGTAAATGACTCTCATCTCCAGATTGAATAGCTTCAGTCTGCTTATTTCGAAGCCATGCGCTATTTAAAGTAATTGCAATTAAGACTATGGGCCTACAGTATGCCTGTTAATTGCATTGTTCTTCCGAGCTGCTTTATCGCTTTGCAGGATGAAAAAACGATAAAGCAGCTCGATGAAAAACCCTGCCATCTCAATATGAGACCAGGTAACTCATTTCGAAGCTTGAAGTGGAAGTGGCCAAAAATCATGATAGAACTCTAGATTAAACAGCCAATGTACTTTTTCCTCATTCTTCTGCCATACTAGATATTTTCAGAGTTGTGTCTCACATCATGGAGGGACTCAATATTTCTTCTTTTCAAATGTAAATCTTTGAACAGTTATTCGATAAATTGGTAGCTAGACTGTATACTGAGCCAACCTGAAGATGATGATTTCCTTTCCTTGAATTATTCGCTAGTCGATCTGGAATCCTCCTTAAGGAGGATTCCAGATCGACTAGTGAATAATTTCACTACTAGGTGTGCCAATAGGAAGTTCGACAGTGGAGTGTTAGGAGTACTACCGAGGCCATGATTTGAAAAGGTGTTGGGAAAAATTTTCCATGTATAGCACAGTAAAGAACCTATTGTTGTATATTCATTTCTTTTTTCAAATTTTAGTTCATAATGAATAACATCAAAAGTCAAGCAAAAAAAAACGGACTACACAAAAAAAAAAAAAAACTCGAGATTCACTTGACAAATGTATTGATTTTATTTCTAGCTTAAACGATACCCAGTTCCAGTTTCCAATCTGTAAAACCAAGCGTGTTTTATAATAATATTTGAATTTCAGCCTCCTCGAACATTACTAATTTAATTTTCCCAATTATACATTCTTTGACAAAAAATGGCATTTGTGTATATGTCGTTCTGATATACCATGGCAGAGATTTTTCCAGCTTGAATTTTCCTCTTTTTTTGTATAATTGGTTACCAAATCTGCCATATTCTGTTAAATTCAGTTTAGTTATTGATAGCTCTGCTAATGTCACCAACCATTCTGAACATTTTGATTTCCTTTCTTTAAATATGAGTTACACAGGCCTTTACAGCTCTGTGGAAATCCAGTATGCATCCATAGCGTTAGATCCCCCGAAAAGATCTAATCTAGTCGCCGACCAGCGGAGCAATTTATTATTCCTTTTTTCGACTAGTTCTCGAGTTAGACGATCTCTGGCACCAGCAAGTGGATTTTTTCTCTCAGAAAAACTTCGTTTGCTGTGTGTGTTTCTAAAGCTCGATGACGGTCCAGCGAAACAGCCATCACACACTCATTCCAGTTTCATATGACAGGTTGTTATGTCATTAAATTATAATTCTTAACCATTTGAAATCCATGGATTTTAAATTATTCATTATTTTTTGCTATTAGTTGTATATTCGTGTTTCATTTCTGCTATTTAATATATTTTTGTATGTTTATGCATTGATTCTTCAACCCTCAACATTTTCGCTTTCTCATCTCATATGTTTTCGTAGCAATGAAGTTCTGTACTAAACACTATACCATTCCTACTCCAAAAACTCAAGTACGTCTATTTAATACTCCTTCAATTACAATTCTTTTATTAATGAAACTTTATGTTATGCATATACTTTCTAATACAGAAGCATTTCCATTACAAAAAAGCATCGCTATTTTCATTTAATAGCGAGTCTATTAGTAGTCGTTGTTGGCTTTGTGAATGGGTTTAGGAAAAAGTACGACAGCTAGTGTGGGTAATGTATGGCCTCTCTCGATGAGTCCTTGATGCTCTGTAGGTAAGGTTAAAAGGCCTCGCCTACTCCCTATAAGGGAATAAAAGGCGATAGCTTATTATTATTTATTTTTATTATTATATTCAGTTGTAAAGCACTACAAATCTTAGTCTATGAACGAGTTGGAGTTCTTCCTGCTACAGGAACCCTTTCTTGACATCAAAAGAATTCTAGTCATTCCAAATTTACTCAGATTTCCAACTTGCATTAACATACGCTTGACCAATAATCACTACTTAGATATTCTTTAGGCCAGTATTAAAATAAAAAAGGTAGTTACTGGAGGCTTGATTCCATGACTTGATGAAAATTAATTACATATGATGCCAAAGCTATATTTCGAAACATGTTTTTCCTATCGCTGTATCAATTACAAATGAAAGATTTTTAACAAGTTCATTGCCAATCACGTGATATCGCGCGCTGCGAGTTCTCACCAAACGGCTGATCACGCGTTATCGCGTGGACGTCGTTAACTAAATAAAAATAAATAAATAAAAAGTTGGCCACCACACGAAATCCCAATTTTCAGCTTGGCAATGAAAGTGTTAAAAAATTAATTATATTATATTTTTTTATATTATTGTGAAACTAACATAAGTTTAGAAAGAAAAAACTAAAAGTTCTCTTTCTCCTTACTTATAAAAAAAAGTTAACCGTCGACTGTTTGATAACGCCATTATGTATCAGAAAATATTAAATTAAATGATAATAAATACCTATCATAATTTTACAGAAAAATCAAGAAATGTGTTGTTATAGAAATGATTAAAATTTTAGTCTTCCGAGAATACTGGCTTCATGATTTGAGTTGGGCATTTCACCACCTAAAATAACGTTATCTGTTAAAGTGCTGTATATCTTTTAATTTATTATATTATTTGTTTCTCTATTAAGGGTTTCATTAAATAAATATTTCTGGTTTAACATCATAGAGTTATGGAGTTTCAACGCCTGGATTGAGAATTTAATTTCATAAAACAATGATTTAAATCATGTCCCTGGATAAGCATTCAATTATAGTTAATGAGCAGATTTTTTTTTCCCGAAAACTAATTTGCTCTGCAGTTCGAAGAAAGACCATCAGACCTAACGAACCACTCTTGGTTGCTTATATTTAGATTGAAGTTTGGGTCACAATGAAACACGATTTGGTCGGTCCTGTTAATTAAACACAATGGACACAATGGACGAAAAATTACTTCTGTAGTTTCAAATAAATATCACAAATCACCATTCACATTCATTCATTCATGTCGTGAATGCTGCTGTCGTCAATTCATTTAATTGAGAAATTTCCATATGTAGCTTTAAAGAAATGTCCCTTCATTAAGAGACATTTTAGTACTACAGTAAATTCTTTGAAAAAAAAACAATAATAAAAATAAACATATAAATAAAAACACAGAATACCAGACTTTATACAAGGTACATATTGGAATTGCTTACGATGTTAGTACCAATATTAAAGTATGTGGAAACCACTTAGTCTCTCACATGTCTATAATCATTGACATCATGCAAGATGAAAACCATAAAAATATCCAAGAAAATATTCTCGGGGTTTAGAACAGAAAAGGAAATCTCATAACTTGCAATCAGTAAACACCACGCATTCAAGGAAGATGATGGAAATCTCTATTGACCTGCCCGTTATATTGTTTGATTCTGATATGACTTGTGATTATTCTTAAAAGACAACAGTGTACAGCACTACTGAAAATCTGAAAATGATTTCACTCAGATCCTCCAATGCTTAAAAAGCTCATATCCGTACTTTATATTGAGAACTGGAGAGTCCTTGAACCAAACTTCAGGTGTTCTGAGTAACTTACAAATGAGAGTCAAATGTAATAACTCTGGTGCACTAATTTTTGGTAATTCTTCCATAGCTGTTCTCTGAGTTGTCACTTATTCACTTAATTCCGAACTGCCCTAGTATCTGAAATAATATTGGATGGTTTTTTGATTCTCAGAATATATGGTTTTTTAACTAAGAAAATCATTGAGGCTCAAATAGTTGAGTATGAAAAGAAGTTCATTTCAATTTAGAATTTGATAATGACAAGTGGTTTAGTAAAGAAGTTGAGTATGAAAAGTCGTTGAGTCTCAAGAAATTCAGAATAAAATATTGCCTCAAAAAGTTAAATTCTAAAAAGTGGTAGAGCATCAATATTTTGAGTATGGAAAGTCGAGCCTCAAGAAGTTCAGTATGAAAAGTTGCTTGGCCTCAAGGAATTCAATATGAAAGGTTGCTTAGCCTCAAGGAGTTAAGTATAATATGTCATTCAACCTCAATTAAACTAAGAAATGTCGGACTAAAGAAATTAACTAATAAAGTTCAATCTCAAAAAGTTTATGAAAAGTGGTTCAGAAAAGACGTCAAATTTGAAAAGTCGTTTATCCTCTAGAAAGATGAGTATGAAAAATTACAGACTCAACAAATTGAGTATAAAATGTTGCTGAGCTTCAGAAAGGTAAATTTGAAAAGTAGTTGAGCCACAAGAAGATAAAAGTGAGAAGTCCTTCCACCTTAAGATTTTGAATATGAAAAATTGTTGAGCCTCAAGAAGGAGAGTGTGAAAAATGGATCAGTTCATCAGATGAGTATGAAAAGTCATAGTTTAAAGAATTCTGAACAGCAATTAAAGAAGTTCGAGAATGAAATTTACAACTTCAAGAAGCTAAAATTGAAAAATCTTTGAGTTTCAGAAATTGAGTATAAAATGAGGTTTAATTTTTTAAGGTTGAACCTCAAAAAGTTAAAACTAAAAAGTTGTTAGGCATCAAGCTTTGAGTATGAAAAGTTGTTGAGCCTCAAAAAGACCTAAGTAGATCAGTTGATCCTCTAGATTGTGTGTGTGTGTGTGTGTGTGCGTGCGTGCGTGCGTGTGTGTGTGTGTGTGTGTGTGTGTGTGTGTGTGTGTGTGTGTGTGTGTGTGTGTGTGTGTGTGTGTGTGTGTGTGTGTGTGTGTGTGTGTGTGTGTGTGTGTGTGTGTGTGTGTGTGTGTGTGTGTGTGTGTGTGTGTGTGTGTGTGTGTGTGTGTGTGTGTGTGTGTGTGTGTGTGTGTGTGTGTGGAGTATCAAAACTCGTTCAGCCGTAAGGAGCTCTGTATGATCTTGTTGTTCAGTCTCAAGAAATTAGTTAAGAAAGTCGTTGAGTCTCAAGAAGGTAAATAAGAAAAGTGGCTGAAAGAAGTTAACTAAGGAAAATTGAGATTTGCAAGAAGGTAACTAAAAAAGTCGTTGAGCCACAAGAAGTGCAGCATAAAAAGTGGTTCAGCTCAGTTCAGTTCAGAAGTTGAGTAAGAAACGCCAATCAGCCTAAGGAAGTTGAATATAAAACGATGTGAAGTCTAAAGACGTTTGTCTCAGGAAATTAAAACTGAAAAGTTGTTGAGCTTTTAGGTTTAGGTTATCAAAGTCATTAAGCCTCTAGATATTGACTATAAAAAGACGTTTAGCTTCAAGATGTAAATTATAAAAGTCGTTGACCCTAAAGAAGGTAATTAGGAAAAGTCCAGCCTCTAGAACAAGTATGAAAAGTGCTCAGTTCAGGAGTGAGTATGAGAGGTTCAAGAAGTTCCCTTTATAAAGCAGTTGAGCCTCAAAAAGTTAAAATTCAAACGTGTTTGATCCTCAAGTAGTTCGGTATAAAATGTTTATCCTCAAGGAGCTGAGCATGAAATGTCATTGAGCAGCATTGATTGAAATTTAAATAATAGTTCAGCTCATCCGTTCAGTATAAAAACTAGTTGAGCCTCAAGATATTGAGTATAAAGTGTTCATGGACCTCAAGAAATTAAAATTGACTTATTTCAGCCTCCTCAAGGCCTGTGTAGCTTAGTGGAAGTGGTGCTTGTGTCCTCTGCACTTGGCTGCTCAAAGTTAGACCTAGGTTCAAGTCTAGTCACTGACTGGAGGAACTTTTTCTAAGCCAATCTTCGACCGGTTCTCGAGTTAGTCGATCTCTGGCCGGTTTTTCCTCCCAGAAACTCGGGTTTTTCGTCCCATAAACTCAAGAAAATCGACTGTAGTACCTACATTATTTCAGACAATTACATACCCTGTTAGAGTTAGGCACAAAGAGATTGCAGCAATTGTTTGCTGGTCTCTTCCTCAGTAGCCACCTATAATTAGTGATATACATGGGCCAGCTATCTCTGATTGGCTACCAGTGGAGATTGAACTGCCCACTCAGTCTCCAAAAACTACCCAGGATATAATGGCCTTCCCTACTCCCTATTAGGCTATAAAAGGAATTAGCTGATTTATTTTATTTTATTTTTATTTGAGCCTCAAGAATTTGAGTTGAGTATGAAAACTTGTCAAGTCATAACAAGTTAAAGGCATTAGTGGTCAGTGTAAAAAAAGTAGTTAGTGTAAAAAATACTTCAGAACATGAGCATAAAAGTAATAAAGTTTCAAGAAGGTAAAAATGAAAAGCCATTGAATCTTAATGAAGAAGTTAGGTATAAAATGTTCAGCCCCAAAAGGTTAAAATTTAAAAGTTGTTCAGCTTTAAGATGAAGAGTCTTTTAGCCTCAAGCAGGTAACTAAGAATATTCGTTGAGCCTCACGAGAATAACTAATAAAATTGTTGAGCCTGTAAAATTTGGAGCATAAAATGTTGTGTAGCCTCAAGAATTTAAAACTCAAAAGTTGTCATCTTAACACTTTCATTGCCAAGCTGAAAATTCGTGTGGTGGCCAAATTTTTTTTATTTTTTTATTTAGTTAGTGGCGTCCACGCGATAACGCGTGATCGGCCGTTTGGTGAGGACTCGTATCGCGCGATATCGCGTGATTGGCAATGAACATGTTAAAGAGGTGAGTATGAAAAGTGGTTTGACCTCAAAAAGTTAACTAAGAAAAGTGATTTGACCTCAAAAAGTTAACTAAGAAAAGTGATTTGACCTCAAGAAGTTAACTAAAATGTCTTTAAGCCTCTAGAAAAGGTTTTCATTCAGATGTTGACTATGTAAAGTCATTGAGACTGAAGCAGTTGAGTATAAAATGTTTTAAGAAAAGTTGTTGAGCCTCAATTAGTTGACTGTGAAAAGGGTTTACTTCAGAAATTCTTCATCTTCTTCTTTGTAACATGGATTTTAGGTCAGGTGGCCTATTCCAGTCTCATGTCATCTCTTTCTTG
Organism: Typopeltis vanoorti; assembly: GCF_054136105.1. Lineage (NCBI taxonomy): Eukaryota > Metazoa > Arthropoda > Arachnida > Uropygi > Thelyphonidae > Typopeltis > Typopeltis vanoorti. The sequence continues at coordinate 116,293,421 of NC_143556.1, read as the reverse complement.
GTCTTCCGATTCTTCTTTTTCCACTTATTTCATACCTGCATAATATTTTTGTTGTTCATTGGATTTAAATGTTCCATCCATTTTTGTTTATACTGTCTTATGTAGTAATTAATTGGTTTTATATTCAGGGATTGTAAAATTTCTTCATTTGTTTTATGGTCCCACTTGGTAAATCCAGCTGTTTTTCTGAAAAATTTCATTTATGCTGTTTGAATTCGTTTTTCATATTTTCATTTTATGGTCCATGTTTCGCTTCCATATAGTAGAGTTGGTTTTGACAAGACATTATATACTCTGATTCTAGTGTGTTTTTGTACTAGGGATGGCTTAAATATATTATTTATTATGCCATTTACTTTGACAAAGTTTGATATTTTGGTGTCTATGTCTTTTTCTTCTTCGTATGATAAATCACATCCCAAGTATCTGAAAGTATTTACTTGTTCTAATTTATCATCTATCACTATTTTACTTATTATTGAGTTTTCTCGTTTGAATGGCATGATTTTGGATTTTTTATTTATTTATTTATTGTCATATTATATTGTTTTGAGATATCATTTAATGATTTTAATGATCTCTGTAAATAATCTTCTGATGTAGCTAATACTATTTGATCGTCTGATACAAATAGCAGTGTATCTATCTTCATTTGTGGGGTTATTTGTATACCAAATGGGTTATATTGTTTCCAGATTGTTATAATTATATATATATATATATATATTATATATATATATATATATATATATATATATATATATATTGAAAAGCAGAGGTGAGAGGGTACATCCTTGTCGTACTCCTCTTGATATATCTTTCCACTCTGAGATGTATTCTAATTTCACTGCTATTTTAATTCCCGTACATATTTCTTGAATGAATTGTAAAAGTTAGTTTGGGATTTTTAAATCGGTTAATATTTTAAACAATTCTTGTCTACTAATTTTGTCCAAGACTCTTTCATGATCCATAAAGGCCACATGCGTTTCTTTTTGAAATTCTATCTCTTTTCTATTAATAATTTTAGAGTAAAAATTGGATCTATGCAGGATCGGCCTTTTCGGAAACCATTTTGTTCTTCTAGTAGTTTGTCCTCTACAATACTGATTAGCTTCACTCTCTCTCTCTCTCTCTCTCTCTCTCTCTCTCTCTCTCTCTCTCTCTCTCTCTCTCTCTCTCTCTCTCTCTCTCTCTATCTATCTATATATATATATATATATATATATATATACTTGTGTCTTTATGATCATTATACCTGCTTTTGCGCTTTCTTCTTTTTTTACCCCATTGTAGATTTGTATATAATCGTTTGTTTCTTTTTTTCTTTGTTTCTGTTACTATACATATCTTTATGTTAGCCTGGTTTAGTTGTTTATCAAGTTCTTCTTCTTTGTGTGCAATGCTTCTCACATTCCATGTTGCAATCTTCATTATGTGTTCCTTTTTACAATATATATATATATATATATAAGAGTTAGGAGTTTTTCCAGACATCCAAACCATATTAAACATTTTTAGAAGTCTTTCATTAAATTTTTCACTTACATTTTTGTATAGTTCTATATTTATATTTCTTCTCCTGCTGTTTTCCTAGTTTTTCATCTTCTTTATTGTATTTTTCAGTTCTAACATTGTGATATTTTCTGTTAAGTCATTCTTTGTTTTATACAATTTTATTTCATTGTTTTCATCTGTCCAGAAATTTCGGAAATGGGTTGCCCATTTTTCTGAATCTATTATTTTGCATTTTTATTTTATTTTTTATTTCTTTATCCATGTATTTTATTACTTTAGAGGTTTTGGTTTGTGGCTTAAATATATCCATTTCTATTTCTGTTACGAAATTGTTTTCTCTCTCTCTCTCTCTCTCTCTCTCTCTCTCTCTATGTTTTTTTCCTTACTTCTCGTTTTGCAATTGTGATCTTTCTTTTATACAATAATTCTTCTTCTATCGTTTTGAAATTTAGCCATTTCTGATAAGTTTCCTTTTTGTTTTTATTATATTTTCTATTTCTTTGTTGCAGTGTCGTAGCCCTCCTTTTCTAATCCATTTGCGCTTTATTCCTAAGCTTTCTGTTGCTGCTTTAGTGAAAATTTGTTTCAAATTTCCCAATTCCTCTTCTGTGTCACTTGATTCACGTGTAGTTTCTGTTTTTAAGTTTGTGCATTTTTGATATTGTTGTCTAACTTAAGGATCCTGTAATGAAGAAATTTTGTAGCTTGGTTGGTAAGAATTTTCAATTTTATGTATTTTCAGCCACTTTGGTTTAAATCGAATTTTTGTTGATACCATATAATGATCAGAGTTTAATTCAAAGCCTCGATATGTTCTTACGTCTAAAATTAACTCCGCTAATTTAAAATTTGCGATAACGTAGTCAATTACTGATTTGTATCCTCTGGCTGACCAAGTATATTTATATTTCCTTGTGCTTAAACACTGAATTTATTATTCTCATATTATTATAAACGACAAAATCGCACAGTCTGAGATCATTTTGATTACATGTATCTTCGCCAAATTCACCTGTGTTTGTTTTGCATTTTTTTTTTCTAATCTGGCATTTAAATCTCCTGCTAGTAGTAAATAGTCAATTTTGTTTGTTTTATGTATGGCATTCTGTAAATCTTTACAAAATATATTATTGTCTTCTTTTCCCTCTTCTGCTGCATATGCACCAATTATTGTTATGTGGCCTCTTAATGTCTTGAGACTAATTTCTATTAGTCTTTCATTCAAATAGTTGTAATATATAATATTATTCTTTAGGGATTTATGCACCATAATCATTATACCTGCTTTTGCGCTTTCTTCTTTTTTTACCCCATTGTAGATTTGTATATAGTCGTTTGTTTCTTTTTTTCTTTGTTTCTGTTACTATACATATCTTTATGTTAGCCTGGTTTAGTTGTTTATCAAGTTCTTCTTCTTTGTGTGCAATGCTTCTCACATTCCATGTTGCAATCTTCATTATGTGTTCCTTTTTACAATTTCGTTTACCGTTTCCTGAATTGTGGTCATTTTTCTGATAGTCCGTCTGGCTTTTCTTTGGATGAGACTGGAAAGTATTTTGAATTTCCCCAAGGCAGGTTACTAACCTGTCACTAGGTAAGTCCAGTGGTAGGGCTGCTGTCTAACGCCTCTAGACAAGTAAATCTAACAGCATTTACTCTGGTAGGGTGTTAGGGTTATACTTCAGAAATTGAATATGAAAATTCCCAGAGTTCCAGGAAGTTGAATTTGAAAAAGAGTTGAGCCAGAAGATAAAGTAGTATAAAGTATAAAGTATTTAGTATAAAGTAGTCATACTCGGTAATTTAAAATCGAAAGTCGTTGAGCATCAAGAAATAATAAAAGCCTTAAGCGTCAATAAGTTGGGAATGAAATATCATTAAACCTCGAGAATTTGAATATGAAAACTCGTTAAGCATCAAGAAGTTAAGTAAGAAAAGCCTTGATCCTAAAGAAGTTGGATGTGATATGTCGGTGAAACTGAAGAAGTTGGGTATGAAGCCTTGTTGAGTCTGAAGATGCAGAGTATGAAATGTCGTTGATCCTCAAATTGTTCAGTTAGAAAAGTCGGTGAATTTCAAGAAGTTGAATATGATATGTCGCTGAAGTGTTTTTGTGGCTTAAGAAGATAGTATGAAAATGTGTGTTCATTTTGTGTTCTCAGTTTCCATTTTAAAACTAAAAGGAATATATGTAATATATGAAACCCAAATATATGTTAAAAAAACAACTGTATATTTCAATATTTCTGTGGAATATATTTTACCATAATGCCATAATGTATGGTGCTACATTCATTCCTAGAATTTCATGCATTTCCTATGCTCTACAACTGTTTCATTTCATGCGTGACTAATTGATTCAGTATTCTTCTTAGACAAATTCAGGTATAATAATTTTGGTTGATTTCCTTTTTTCAAGCAACATTTCCATGACAGCATTTCTATGATGATATTTATTCATGCAAGCCACAGCTAGTATAATGCACTGGTATGTTTTCTGTGTAATATACTGTGCCATTCATATAATTACGACTCTCCGACATTTGATGAAATGTACACTACAGGAGATGTCCACTACTGTGCATTTTAAATGTCCACTAATGTGTAGGTAACAATTGCTCATTGATCACAGGATTAAGGTTATGTTGGATTTCTATTTCATGCAGGTTTTATACAGGTTAAGACAATTAGTCATAGTATTTAGAGTGCCATTGTTTCTAGAAATGTGATTTGAAATATTGTCATCCATAATCATGTTATATTTGGAGCTCAATTTTTGAAAATATGTCATCGTGCTTACACAATGTACCAGAGCATTAGTACTGCTATATATTAGAATTTCTGTGATGTATGAAAGATCTTTTATGTTCTGCATGAGCTGCATATGATTTTCTGTTTTTAGTCAAAGGAGTGCAGCATTTCGACATCACCTCAGCATTATTGTGTTCGCATCATATTATTTTGAAATATTCTTTAATGAAAAGTGAGAGTGTCAGGAGAATTACGCTTTTCTGCTAAATATAACAATAGACCCTAATGTTTCCTAGTCATCATTCTACAGCTGTTAGATAAGAAGCGCGTCCTTGTAACTCTACTATAAACAATATGGATGGATGCTGATAATGAATTTCAATCAAAGGAATTTAAATATGAAAATAAAATCAATCAAGAGGATGAATACTAAAATTTACGATCCTCAAGGAGTGGAATGTAAAACATTTGGGCATCAAGAAATTGAGTGCAAAAGTCAGTAAGCCTCAAGAATTTGTGTATGACATATCGTTATGACTCAGAAGTTGTATGATATGTCGTTCAGCCTCTTAAGTTCAATATGAAGTGCACCTGAGCCTGAAGAAAATGATTATGAAAAATCTTTCAGTCTCAGGAAGATGAATTTGAAAAGTCCTTCAGCCTCAAGAATAAGAGCATCAAAAGTCGTTCAGCGTAAAGAAGACCAATATGAATTGTTCAGCCTCAAAATGAGCATGAAAACTGGTTCATTCTCAACTGTGTTATATGAGAATGATTTTCTCTTGAAGTTCACTTAACATTAATTCGATGCACTCGTAGTATTCAAAATCATCAGTTTTGAAATATTACTTTCCTCTCAAAAGTTATTACTGTTCGATAGCCTTAAATCGAATATGATAAGAAACAACCATACGTCAGACCACTTCTGTGAATGCACGATGCTCAGGATGGCATGCAATATAAGGCCACATTTCTAGAATTTCTTTGCTTTACAGGCGTTCCTAATGCATGCACGACTCACTGTATCAGTATTTTTAAGCATATTGAGATATAAACATTTTGCTGGATTTACTATTTTAAGGAATATTTGCATTATGCCATTTCAGAAATGCATTGATTCATTCATGCAAACCTCACATAGAGTAATCATTAGTAGGATTCTTGTGTCAGAGAATGGTTCATTCATATAATCATAATTCTCCTGTAGTGGTCATATCATACTAAGCATTTCAGGGCTACTCGTGTATAACAGTTCATTGATCTCATGAGTAACACTACATTGGAACTCTGAGATTCATAGCAGTACATTGAAGTATGTATTATATTTATAGTACCTTTTTTCTCAAGGCGAACTGTGATACTTTGTTGCGTATAAATATCTTATATGCGACGTTTTTTTTTTAAAATACGTCAAAAGAGTACATGATACACACAGAGCACAAAACTCCACAGACCGATATATTATGTGGTGTATTGAAGTTCCTTAATATCCAAACTCATTTTAGCATGAGTCGATAATGATTTTTTGTTCCTAATAAGCAGTGTTCTGCATCTGAAGAATAACTCAGAATTGTTGACTTGGCATTCTATTATTATTATTGTTGTTGTTGTTGTTGTTGTTGTTATTATGGGCAATGCCAAGGAGTCCTTAGACTACTTGAGGGAGTCCCTAAACATCATATCAAGAACAGATTTCAGCATTCGCACGGTATCTCTCATACTTTGCTTTGAACTCATTAATCGTCATGGCACTCACAACAAACTCTGGCAACCTATTCAACTCATTCACCACTCTCCAAGTGGTGAACGAGTAAAAACCTAGCTCTAACAACCCTGCTAACCACACTCTTGCCCAGTTTCCAGGGATGGCCAGTAGTCCTTCCACCACCAGTCCTGTTCTCAAAAATATCCTCTGAATTAATCTTATAGAAATTTGAATGTCTCAATTATATCACCCCTTTTCTTCCTATCAACCAATTTCTGCAACCCACAAATCTCCAATCTGTTCTCATAAGGTTCATTTAATAGACCTGCTATCATCTTGGTCATTTGCCTCTGGATTATCTCCACCTCCTCCCCATCAAGAAGATACCCTGGTGCCCAAATCTGGGCACAGTAGTCAAATTGGAGTCTTATCAAGGCTCGATACAGAGGAACAATAACTTGCTTATCTATGCTCGTCAAAGTATTCTTCAGTAACCAAGTGATTTGATGAGCTCATTTAGCCACTTTTGCAATGTGCCCCCCCCCCTAAATTTCAACTCCCTATCCACCAACACTCCCAAATCCCTGGCCTCGTCAATCTCCTGGAGTACAGTATACCAATGTGGTATACTGCTGCTAATCGTTTCACCCCAAAATGCATAACCTTACCTTTGCCACATTAAATTGACATCCATTCTCCATAGCCCAGTCCTCCAATCTATCCAAATCATCCTGCAAAATTTTGACATCATGTGCATTCACTATTGCTCTATCCAACTTTGCATCATCAGCAAATAAATGAACAAATCCTCTCAGATCCTTTCCTATATCATTAATGAACAAATTAAATAGCAGTGGTCCAAGAACAGAACCCTCTGACACACCACTAGTAACAGGCTTTTTTTTTTTGGACTCCATTCCTGAATAAATTACTCTCTGATATCTCTGCATCAACCACCCTCCTATTCATCTCACCATCCCTATATTCACCCAATGTACTGCAGTTTACTGATTAGAATTCCATGTGGTATCCAGTCGAAGGCTTTACCAAGGTCCAGCAGTATCACTGTAAATCCATTACTCTTATCCAGTTCAGCCTTCACTGTATTATTAAACGAGAGCAAACTACTGAGGTATGATCTACCCTTCACAAAACCATGCTGTGCTCCTAATTTTCATCTATCCATTCCTGTATTTTGCTCTTGACTAATATCTCCAAAACCTTGACAACGATTCCTAATATGCTGATCGGTTGATCATTTGTGACAGCAGTCTTGGAACCTCCTTTATGCAATGGAACTATTTTCCCCTCTTTCCACCCCCTTAGGACTAACCCAGAGCTCAGACTTAAATTAAACATATTGTCAAGGGAACTGACAATTCTTTTGCCGCTTCACGTAAGACTCGAGCTGGCATACCATTCAATCCCACAGATGTATTTACATTAAGGCTCTGTAATATACTATTCACCTCTATTTCATTCACTTCAATTCCTGTATCAGCCATTCGTTCTCTCATTCCTACAATATCACAGCCTGGATGATATACTCTTGTAAAGTGTTCGCTTAGTAATTCTACTATTTCAGCTGATTCAGTTACCTCCCTGCCTTCGGCATTCCTTAAAATCATTTTGCCGTATACTACATTTTTTCTTTTATTTGCAGCATATCGAAAGAACTGTTTGGGAATCACTTTAGCTTGCATTGCTAATTTCCTTTCATAATCTACTTTTGCTTTTCTTACCACACTAGTTACCCTTCTAGCCTGTGCGTTTTTGTACTGTTCGTGTACCTGCAGGTCAACTTTCTCCTTAAATTTCATCCACAATTGTTTCTTTTTTTGCAGCTCGAACTTAATGGTGTTATTCCTCCACTTGATTTCCTCTCTGGACTCTAGGTATGCAGTCAGCCTCAAACGCTCCTTTACCACTTCCTATGCACTATCAACATCCAGCCCTTGCAGTTTAACACGCCATAATACTGATCCAAGCAATCTCCTAAGCTGGTCATACTTAGCAATCCGGTAATTCCACGTGTACCCTGGCATAACTGAAAATTCTACACATTCAGCCACTTCCCAGGTGTAGTCAATTTCTCAGATGCAATTACTAAGTCAAGCACTCTCGAACCCCAAGCATATTCCATTACATGCTGTCTCAGGTGTTATCCCTTAGTACCAGCATAAAATCCATTTCCTTCCTCCCATTTGTCCTCTCCTCATTCCAATCAATGTTACCATAGTTGAAATCCCCCATAATAATTACCTGTCATCCACTCATTGAGTCTATTTGCCTATGCATACTATCTCCATCATCTATTCCATCGCCTGGTCTATAGCAGCACCCACTATAAATTTTGTTCTGCTGACCTCAATCTCACACCAGATAGCCTCAAATGTGCTGTTTTCACTATACTGAAGTTTAACTTCTATTCTCTTTGGCTGCAGTTCATCAGCTATCATCAATAACACTCCTCCCCTCATTCTTTTCTTTCTGTCTCTCCTGAACACACTATGCCGCTCACATTCTATCCCACTAACTATATCATCTTCTGTTAGCCATGCCTCACTAATGCCAATAACCTGTGGCCAGCAAGAACTAACCAAAGCCAAAAATTCCTCGCTCTCAATCTGAATACTCCTGGCATTAGTGTACATAAAGTGCATAAGTCCCCTAGCCTCATCCCTATTCTCACGCCTTATACTAACTATTCCGTTTTGATTTGTTATCCTTCGTCCTAACTCAGGCATATTATACACATTCTTACCCTCAACTGCCTCACTGATGTCTGTATCCACTCAACAGCATCCCCACCCTCCCTAAAAGCGCTAGTTTCCCTCATTCTGCACATCCACCTTCACTTCATTCAGCAACAATTTTTCCAGTCTCCGAACACCAAATCCATTCAGATGCAAACCATCCTTCTTATGTAAGTCCTTTCGCCCGCCAAACTCACTCCACAAACTCCACATTACTCCTCCTGATAAAATACACATAGAGTTATTCGCAATTATGGACCTCCTTCTCAACTCTATTCTGTCATACAGCGGCACCAGACTAACTACCTTAACTCTCTCTCTCTCTCTCACTCTTTCCTTTTGCTACCTCCAGTAATCCTTTCAAGTCCTCTCTCATAGCAAATTTAATACCATTTAAATCATTCGTTCCGGCCACTACTATAATTTCTTTCATCATATGCTTCTGTGCTCTAATACCTTCACTTACATTATTCATTTTCGCACCAGAAATTATATCGAAAGTATATTTGAATGGAAGCTGTAGCTATCGGCAAAATTAGGCTTATGCCATAAACATGTTACTGATAGTTTGATTGGTACATAAGCTTTCATATGGAGATTTTCTTGTCATTATTGTGTAATGATTACAAAGTGTTCTTCGTTAAATGAGTACAAAGGTTTAAACAGAGAATATTGAATATTCAATTTCTCTCCCTGATGAAGTTGAATATTAAAATTTGCCTACCTTCATGAAGTTGACAATCAAAAGTCGTTGAGCTTCAAAGTATGAAATATTGTTCACTCTCAAGAAATTAAAATTGAAATATCATTGAGCCTCAAGATTTTGATTATGAAAAGTCATTGAACCTGAAGAAATTGGTTATGAAAAGTCGTTTAGCCTCGAAAATTTAACTAAACATCCCATTAAGCGTCAAGAAGTTAACTAAGAAAAGTCATGAAAAATGGCTCAGCTTCTGAACTGATGAGTATGAAAAGTCATGTTCATGAAGTTGACTGAAAAGTCCTCAAACCTGTAGATATAGAGAATCAGTTGTTTGGCCTCAAGAAGTTAAAGAAAAATTGTTGAGCCTCTAGAAGTTGAATACGAAATGTCATTTAGCTTTTAAGAAGTGTGTATAATATGCCGTTCAGCCTCAAGAAGTTAATCACTTCTGGAACTGATGGTATTATAACATTATAATATCGATTACAGTCATTATCAGCCAATGTAAATGCGAGGACTAAGAAATGCAGTAAGACCGGTGTTATGTCGTTGTTTTCTCTATATTATACTTTATTCTATCTCTAAATAGCCCTTTTTCTAATCAACTGTTGTGCAATATTAATTCAGTACTATTTCCTTTTCGGATATTGGCAAAATTTATTTTCTGCTGCGCCAGCCAATATCCTATAACAGAAGAGACTCTTGTTCAGGGAAACAATTCCAAATTCAAAAGGGATACACACAGTAATTAATCTTATGCTAGCGCTGTGCAGATTCAGTTAGCAGTCGTGACCTGAATCTCACTTAAGCAATAATATCCAATTCTTTCCCGCCAAAAGGTTCTATTTCATAAGTGGTGGTTTGAATTCGTAATCAGGCATAAACTCAGGTATAAGGTACAAAACATGTTTATTGGAAAAAGCATAAAACATTTACAGTTAAGAAAATTCAAATACTCAATAGGACAAATCTCACTCTAAGTTAAGGTTCATACTAAATCACAACAATGAATTTGAGTAAGCAAAATCCTTAAGTTACGAAAGGATAAGATTAAGTGTAAGCATAACACTACTAGGATATAATTCCTTTCAAAAGTTATTCACAGAACATGGATTGAACACTTTCATTAATACTCTATCAATAACCATCTTAATTCTAAATTCCATTAGTCAAGCCTAGCAATTCTCAATCAAAATACTGCCTATCAACAATTCTTCTTTGTTCCACGTGGTCTTAACTAATTCAATCAAATTCTCACTTAAAAGTTCTCTATTAGTGTCCTTAGTTTACAGTATACACAAATTTCTTATTCTACTAAGCGATTTTTAACATAGAATAAAATTCTTTACATTACCGGATCCTTTCAGATTTCATGCCGCCGTCTCATGTAGATCTGGATTACCTTATTGTATATTTATCGGCCGTCTTTGCGCCTGGCAATGCACTACGGTTTTCTTTGAATCATTTCCAGACTGGGGCATGCTATCTATCGCTCCGCAGGAAATTTTCTCCGTTCTCCTCGGTGGGACTTGATTCGAAGGCTCGATTCTGCATAGGCCGTCGTAACACGATCAGCTTCACTTGGAAATCCTCAAGCGTTCTCAAGAATAGCCCTCGTCGTCCGACATCACTGTAGTCGACCCACCGCTCTCACGAATCCCCCGACAAATCCTCCTAAAACTGGAATCCAGGAACCGATGAAGAAAAAGGCCTTGTAATATGGCACGCATCGTCTTTAATTCACCCTTTCGGGCGCCCTCTATTCGATGTGTTTTTTACCCACGAACACTATCGTTCATGCCCCTTGGGTGATCCTACACTCTCCCTAATCTGTTAGGTTACCCTATTCCAGGTAGTCGTTCTGACATCACTTTCCGCATAGGTACAGCCTCCATCGTTACGCTCGACTCGTACAGATTATACACGATTATTCCGGATTACTACTTATTATCTTTCTGGAAATTTTGTAATGTACTAGACAGCTTAATGGGATTTACAAATAACTTAAAAATTCCCTTACATAATTCTTACTATTTTGACACAAAATTCTCTGCTTCTCATTTCAGTTCTACAGGAATAAATTTCAATATATGGCACATATGGACTACACATTATCACATAACATAAAGAAATTTTTCATAATTATTAGCTGATGTGCAGGTATCTCCTTAATTAGTATAATTAGTAATATTTATCATGTTAAATCCTGAATAAAGAATTTACTTGTAAAGTTCTCCATTCAGGATCTAACACCGGAAAATGATCAATTAGTACTTGGAAGGTTGGTACAGAAATCTCAGACGTCCAGGGTGAAACCCGCCAGAAGCTACATGATTATATGAGGTACTTTCAGTAATAGGATACACAGAGTTGCACTCACAAGTTTTACACTCTCGACTGCACCAAGTGTCCACAATGACAATCATCAACACAGACTATACTGTTGTAAAGAGCACCAAACTTGGTTGAGCGTTAGAAATCGGTAACGATATGAAGTGATAAAATGCTCTACCGATTGCGTGGGTGTGGCAAAAGCTGGAGAACCTAATAACCAATCATCACATCCCAAGTTGAAGTTTCGTAGCGGCGGTGCAATTATATGAAGCTCGTTCTTCAGATATCGGTGTCAAACCGCTAAATGCTAAATTTATAGCTCTTGGAAGGTGCCACGCTACCAGATAGGCAGCACTTCATGATAATGCAATGTTCTCTGTTTTAGCTTTTCTCATTATTAACATGACCTATCTTACTTAGATGCCATTGTGGCATTCTTGAAGATACTGAAAAAACTTCATTGATCACACTCGTCACCATCTCAACAAAATAGAGTCATCATCATCATATTTCCTGATATGTATCCCAAGGGGTGTTCAAGTAACTATGACAGCACTATATGATTAAGTTTACATTATTATTAATTTCCTATCAACATTTTTCCCCTCCAAATCACTCTATTAATTGTAAACGCTACAATATTTTCATATCTAACATTTCACACTTTTAAGTCACTTCTGACTGATTCAATCCACCTGGCTCTTGGTCTACCTCTTGGATCGCTTGTCTGCCACTCACTCATTCTATTTATGTGGTCATATCACCTTAGATTAGCTCTGCTGACACATTCTTCAACACTAACAATGTCAAATCCATTTCTAATATCTTGATTTTTAATATGATTCTAGCATTGGTGCATCTGTTCATGCTTCTAATTTTTCTTAGAATCTTCATATCTCTGGTTTCTAGTCTTTGATCAAGTGCTTTTTTTCTAACCCAACTCAACCCAACTTTGCTTAGTACAAATGGAGCTGCTTGAACTCCAAGACAGTGCGGGCCGCATTAAAACTTTCAATGAAGACTGCGAGCCACTAAGCTATACTGGGGTATTTAGAATTGTAATATGCTTTCATATTCACAAGGAATGCTGTGCATTTGATACTTTACATAAAATCCTATAAAAAGTAAACAAACTCAGCTTTAAGAGCATATATAGGAGTCGGGCTCATGATAAGTAAATACAATCCATACTTGGAAAAAAATATAATTTAATGAAGAAAACCTTCATTTTTTACAATATCAATGGACAACTTGGCAATGTTTTTCCTTGACCAGCTTGTCGATGTTGGCATCAAAGTTGGAAGTGACTATGCGCAGAGTATTCTCGAGATGTTGGTCCATAATCTGAGTTCTTGCCTTCGACTTCACATGCTTCATTCTGGAGAAGACTGCTCACATAAGTATGTGCTTCCTAACACAGCGCACATCTTCAAAGCATGCCGGCGAAGATTAGCAAATGCATCCTCAGAAATGTAGTCTTTGTAAAATGTAAGCAAGGGCACATTGAATAATAATTTTCTCTCAAAAAAAGAGTCGATTTGGAGTTCAAGCAGCTCCATTTGTACTGAGCCTGGCATTTCGGCAGCTTTGACACTGAATGGCATCGAAAATAAATCTAAAGAAGACTGTTTGTTACGAAAATCACTAAATCTCTCTTCGAACTCACTTCCGAGATGAACAGTTGGACTCAGAGAAGCTGAAAATGAGTTAAGTCTTTTTTTGCGAGTTGTGCCTCCCAAAGTTTGAGCTTGGCCACAAAAGCTTTGATGTGATCAAACAGTGTGTGTGCACCAGTTGATCTTTGAATTGTAACCGCGTATTTAAATCATCCATATGCAACTAGATGTCGTTCACAGAGGAAACGTCTGTAGTCCACTTCGGATCGTTGAATTCCGCAATCGGCTTTCCCTTGGTTTGCATGAATTGCAGTCTTTCGCTCCTTAAGTCAAAGACTCTTTTAAGAACCTTCCCTCTGCTCAACCAACGCACATCACTATAATAAACCACATCGCTGTGATCCGCTTCGCACTCTTTGTCAAAAACTCTTGGAATTAAAGATGATTCAATGCCCTAATAATGTTGACGACAGTCACAATAACTTTCATGACATTCTCAAATCCGATAGGTTCTGCGCACAAATTCCCCTGGTGGATTAAACAGTCGTAATAGACGAAATCTTTTCCTTCTAGTTCCGGTTCTTTCCGTAGCAGCGCAACAAACCCCTCTTTCTTTCCCACCATAGCAGCGGCACCATCCGTTACCACACCCTCGACGTTGGTTAAGCTGAGATCGAAACGAAACGCTGGAGCGTTTTCTTGGCGGCTTCAAGAATATCAGTAACTTTCGTCGTTCCCTTCATAGGTACAAGTGCTAGCAGGTCTTCTGTGACAGTGAATTGTTGATCAATGCCATGGACAAAGATATCCAGTTGTGCTGTATCCTTCACATCCGTGCTCTCATCTAAAGCAAGTGAATATGATGTAAATTCGGACGACCGCTTTTTAAAGTTCCTTCAATGTCATTGGCAAGTTCTTCGACACGTCGCGCTACAGTTACCCCAGACAAACTCGGTTTTTGAACACTTCATTATTATTTGAGTACAGAATTTCCTCAGTAGAGATGAGACACTCCTTCACAAACTCGCCGTCCAAGAAGGCTTTTTGCTTTTTTAGCAATTTTTTCAGCTATTGCATAACTTACTTTGACGCACGCTTCGCTTTCTTCCCTCTGCCATTTAAACATACCCTGTTGGCATTTTAAATCAATTTGGAAACGGTTCACTTTTTGCACATGAAGCTGCCCTTCAAGGTGATCGAAACTGGATACATGCTTTTTCTCATATGTGTCAATTTATATTGCATTCTTTTGATACTGACACTGACTCACGACAAAATAAACACACTGGCTTATCGTCGATCGGCACAAAAAAGTAAAATTGGTCCACTTTTCATTAAAAACCCGACAAAAGTCACTTGATTTACCATTTCTACTCACAGACGCCATAGTGATGGCGTCTATCACACTAATATCACACTGTTCACGACTGACTGACTGTGGATGAGATCCGCTTCTATTTATATGAAAATAACGAAGTATCGAGAACCTTCGAGATGTATCTGGAAGGCACTAGACAGCGAACTCGAACGAACAACTGCCTCAGCCATCGTTATTGCTTCAGCGACGTTAGTACTAGTACTTAATTACTGCTTGGTGCTGGTAGATGGCTGAAGAAGCATCTCTGTTTAATATTTATTTCTATAGAATTTTATATAAAGTATCAAATGCCCAGCGTTCCTTATGAATCTGGAAAGCATCTTAAAATTCTAAATACAGCAGTATAGATTAGTGGCCTGTGGGCTTCAGTGAAATTATTTTTATTTAAGTAGTTATTTTTTTAAAATGGCTTGCGGGCCAGGACAAAGAGCTCCACGGGCCATGCATTGGATACGTTCTATAGCAGTGCTTCCCAAACTTCTGGATGTCAGGGCCCCCTTTGCAAAAATTAAAATATTTCACGACCCCCCCTCGAAAAAAAATCGGAATAGAGAGATATTTTATTATAATAATTATTGTAATTATATTCAATACAAAACATACACAGCAAATATTGCAAAAATCAAATGCATATATTACACTTTTTGCTTCTTACCGTTTGGTTCTGAAGACGATACGGGCTGTTCTGGTAAAACATGAAATACTGTTTTTTTTTTTTTTTTTTTTTTTTTGAATCTGTTTCTGCTTCTTCTGATTGTTCGCGGGAATTTTTTTTTTATTTTTTATCAGCCACTTCTCCATCTCAGGGTAAAATTTTTTAAAATAGAATAGATCACATAATATCACCACTTACCGATACTGGCACACCACAGACTGATAACATGAAATTACTGAATATTACCTGAATAAGGGAATCCCCAGACCAGGAACATTTTTCTCTTTTGTGACTTTTCTTCCTTTACAGTAATTAAGCCTAACACAAAACAGACAGCAAAGGCAGGTTATCAAAACGTGCATATGATTGGTGCGGTATTAACAAAAGATCGCGCAACCGAAAGATAAAAGCATAGCTGACAATTGAGTTGAAATGCTAACTCTCTTCAACCGAATTCCATATGTGAAACTGCCATAACATTCATTATATATATATATATATATATATTACATAGTTTTAACACTTTTACGAATTTTAACACGTTCGGGAAATCGAACTCACACACATCTAATTAATAACAGTAGTTTTTAGTTGGATACTGTGTTTGCCCATGCAACATATGGTTTTGTTTCAGTCTATACAGCATAGTTTCTGTATGAGGGGACATGTGATTCATTAATTAGTGTGTTTTTATCCCAGTTGTCTCTAATTGCACTATTTGTTGAGAAATATATTACACAGACTCCTCATACCTTATTCATTGGCATGTGCAGTATAGCGGTTGTTAGGGAGGGGGGTTGTTTACCACTGCAAGAGAGTTACTATCTCCGGCATGAACTTGTCTAAACTCTTTTTCATGTGTGAAGTATATGCGAAACTTTTATTGGTAACAGAAAACTAGCTCCGATGACAGTGATAATATAAAACGAGTTTTGATATGTATATAAAGTCAATATCAACAGTCCCTGATTACGAACGCGTGATGAAAGGGACAGGAAGATTTGGAGCTTCCCTGGAGAGCATTCGAAGTAAATACTATTAACCTCTGCTTTGAAATGAAACATATGAATAAGCAATATTTACTAATATTCATTAAGCGCCGAAATACGCAGGAAGCAATGTTTGTGAACCAACACCAATGTGTGAATTTTTGCATTAAAATATAAAAATTAACAAAAAAAGAAATAATGAATAATAAAAGTTAAATGCGTTTCTTTTAAAATAAAATTATCTACTTAGTCTTAAAACATTTTAAATTTGTTTTCATTATTTCACGGCCCCCCTCAACAAAACCTACGGCCCCTAAGGGGGCCGCGGCCCACAGTTTGGGAAGCGCTGTTCTATAGGATCTCCATTTAGAATGTAGCTGAAATTTTCTATGCCCCTTCCTATTTTCATAGTTTTGGTCATTTTATTGGTGATTTTCATGCCAAATTTGTTACAGCTTATAAAAAGTAACAAGAGTACATAGTAATCAAAATATTAGAGACCGTTTTGTAAGATTATGTGAAACAAGTGGATAAAATGATAATTGCAGACAATCATGACTTTATTATTATTATATGTAGTATTAATATGTGTACAAGTATGGCTTGATAGTGTGATACCAGCAGGAAAAAATATGCTCAGTATTTTGTAAAATGTTAACAGTAATAACGATTTCATTTTGAGGGTGCGCGCGTGTGTTCGTTGTTGTGGTAATTCTGGTTCTACAATGCTAAACTGCTGGGAGGATTAGCTTATATAACAATTCTAGTCAATTGACTAGGGTTACTTGATCTTCCCTACAGATTGTTTTTAAATGGAAAGTAGGCTTTTTAACGACAACTCAGAAAATTATACAATATAATTCACAATATTTCAGACAACATTCCAGTGATTGTATAGAAAGAACACCATGGCACTTGAGAAGATACTCGTACATCCTCGCTGGAGGTTTAAGATAACGCATAACACACGCATGTTTATCACAATTCATCATGAACTCATTCAAATACTTAGTTTTGACACACTTCAGCAAAACACATTCCATTCAACCACTACTCTCATTGTAAAAGATCTACTGCTCACTCTTGATCACTATTCTTATACAAATCCGGGGATCGCTATCTGGTTCTTTTCCTCTCATCCTCCATTCTATGCAAAATGCATTTCTGCTTATTTAGAAAACTCAGCAATTTACATTTCCTCGAGCTCTCTTAACTATTCTTCTGAAGTCCTGATATTGGCTTATTTAATCATTTGTGGTGGTTCCTAATCAGAATGGAAATCAGATCACAAACCTTTTGCATAGTAATCCACGTGTGATAACCCACTTTAACTACACATAGTTAGTGTCCTTATCATTGCAATATTCAACGTATAGACTTTCAACTATTTCAACTTTCAATACCATTGAAATGTAGGTCAATGCCAGCAATAACTTTCCAGATATTGAATTTCATTCACTTCCTTGAAGAGGATCCCAAAAATCCAAAAACACGATGTCTCCAAAGTTTAAATGCCTACCTTTAAAATGGTATTCCTATTTATCTATACCGAGACAAAACTCTATTTGACTCTTCTTAAAGAGAGAAGACATATGTTTCCTTTCACTACTTACGATTCGTACGTAATGAAGAATACAAGATTCTTGTATTCATTGTCAAACAATTTCCGAAATCTTTGCCTATTTTGAAATTATTATTCCTTCATAGACTATACCTCAAGGAAAATCTGTGAAACTACACTTGCAGATTCATTGAGTTTTTTTATCAATCCTAAACTAACGTTGTTTACCAAAATGTTAAAATGTATAGTTATCACGTTTGTTTCTAGTTGCTAATAGAGAAATTTTCTTGAATTTCTTTGACTGGGTTTTGTGTTAGTCGACTTTTGTCATATGTAAGTCCAATTTTACAGTGCCAATTGTTAGGATTTTGGCCCACAGGATAGAAGTAATTGTATGACACGCTCTTTCTCTTCTAAGAAGTTTTGATTTATTGATAGTTCGGG
This sequence comes from Typopeltis vanoorti, assembly GCF_054136105.1. NCBI lineage: Eukaryota > Metazoa > Arthropoda > Arachnida > Uropygi > Thelyphonidae > Typopeltis > Typopeltis vanoorti. The sequence continues at coordinate 116,275,011 of NC_143556.1, read as the reverse complement.
TTCACTATCAG